>NW_025778293.1:0-48658 GCF_021130785.1 Homalodisca vitripennis
TATTAAAGCTAATTTATTAATCAAACTTGTATAGTTTAAATATGATCTCTTATTTTCTTCGTTCTTCTCTCATTGAGAAAGAAGGTCCAACAATGTAGAGGATAAGGACCTATTTTAAGACGTAATTTACTCAACAGATGACAAGAAAAAAATTTAGAAAACCCAAATAGTATTAATATAAAAATAATTATGTTTTTCCTCAATTGTATAGCAAAACGGGAGGGAAGGGTTTGTTGTCCTGATTTAAAATTTTTCGACACTGTTATTTACTGTGTTTAAAAAAAAATTTCTATAAAAACCTTTGCTAACGTTTCTTAAGGTCAATAACAAAGCTTTAAAAATTCAATTTGCGCTGGAAAGAAAGTGTTTTAAAATTTTTTGTAACTACGCCCTCCCACCTCCTCGTAAGTAAGCAATATAGTTCCATTATTATTACTAGCTTCGATTGGATAGAATTTTATATTTAAATACCGCAAGTTAAACTATTCCTTTGAAAATATTTAATTGATATTTGCATTTTTTTAAATATATATTAAAAACACCTTACTTATGGGTCAAGTTTTTGTTAAAAGAGTTAGAAACTATAATATTAGTACTCATGATATAAATGAATTAAGAACAGACTCTGAATCAGACGGTTCAAATCTCTCTAAAATTCGTTGAGAGATAGAAATATTTCTTTTTTCCGCAATATAAACAAAAACTATATTTTTTTAGAAAAATCATGGGTAAAAATGAGGAAAAATGCCCCTTGATTAATATTATGACACAGAATAAGTTCAGAGACATGTTTATTTGAGCTGTTTAAGTGGTATTCACGTCCCCGAACGGAATGTAAAACTTCAGATATATGATCTACTCCGGATGGTAGACCTTGAGAGCTGGCAAGGAGTCCTTGAAATGAGGTGGAACACGGTCTGATCTCCAACTGGGAGAGGAGAGAGTGCCTCCTACTATTAGGGAGAGCGTTGAGTGTGCTCTAACCCGTCTCCTCTTATCACTCTTCACCTCGCCATACGTCTCATCAGCAAAATTTTCCAGGTGTAAATTCCTGCATGTAGCTTTTAGCGTGCCAAGTAGCTTTACGCGCGCCAAGATCAATAATATCAAGGGTATCATAAACGTTTTTGAAACGTCACCTACCGCGAAAATAATTTTTTTTTTACTTCACTCTTCAGTTAGGGAAACCCCACAGAACCCAATATGCAATTTTTTTATTGTGTTGACATTTCGCAATTTTTTGTTTCACCAGTAAGCATTTAAAATCCATAAATTCCAAATAATCTTACACAAAGCATTTTATTGTGTTTCCTGGCACCAAACTTCTTATTTTGAATAATTTGAATGAAGCATTATTAACCATTCTCCTTATGGTAAATACATTATACGATATTTTTTGCACAGTTAAAGCATCATTAGGTATTTAGTTATTATCATAATAACTCTAATATATAAAAATTATAGTTTATATTAAATTTTATGACAAAAAGCAAAGAAATAAAATATTATGAAACAAGTTTCATTGTTCTGGAATATTTTAGAACCATTTTCCGTCTGACATATTGTAGCTGTATCAACACAGAAGGTGATTGTAACGAGAGTAAGGCAACTCTTTAACCAGGCCCTTGAAGGAACAAAAGACACCTGAGTCTGTGAATCCAGGCGAATGTTTACATTCAACTACGCACAGTGCTTTAACATTCCCACGCACAGTCCTTACATTTATGTAGGGTTGCTTATCTAACAATTTTGTTCCTGTGCTCCCCTTTTAAAACAACAAAAGAGGCATTCATGGAAAAATCCATATCTCAAATTTCATTGTTAAACTGTGAGATAGGCATTACAGAATTTCGTACAGAAAAGGATTTTTGAGTATGATTAAATTGATATTTAATAATCTCATTCTAGAGACATAAAATATATTGTGTCAAAATACTTATACTTCCTGGACACTTAAAATGACACTCACTCCAAATTTCAATTGTTTGTACATTGCAGCACCTTCATAGAACTCATTCTTGTCTTTTGATGGAAGGAAATGAAATTTCCTATTGCAAAATGTAATGTCATACCACTCACATTTGCTCATTAAACTAGATTTCGTTAGCATAGTCTTTCATAATAATATCAGTTACCCGTTGAGTTAGGCTAAGATTATTACTTACGCAAAAAATGAGCTGAAATCAAACCACTGTCACCGAAAACTGTAACATAGACTTCTATTATTGTTTTCTTTTACTCCGTAAACAGAGAGTCACCATAATTAAATTCTCATATTGTTTTGTACTAAATTTGTTTAAAAAATTATTCTGCCGTTTTCCTTATTGCCATCAAGGTTACCCATAAGACCGATGTAAATAAAATATTTTTATAAACGCTTCAACACACCAAATTCCATGCACCTTTACGTGCACCACGAGCATCGAACTCATTGATCCTAATTTATAAATTAAGCTTCTCTGTAAAATGTGAAGGGAACATCGAAGAACTAGATCAATTTGTTTTCGATATATAGTGCGGCAAATAGACAGGACAGACATTCAAAGAAATGAAATCATCCATTCCAGGCCCCATGAATGAGTAAAGCCATCGCCTATAACCTCCGCTAATAATGAACGCTATGTAAACTATAACGTTCATGTCCAATTTTTACACGCCAATTTTTAAAAAATTCCGTTACTTATATTGTTAGGATTTAGAATTTTAAAATACAACAAGTTATATTGTTCTCTTTCCATTTGGAATAGTCTGATCACATTATTTATCCCATTCAAAAAATCACATTATTTATTTATCACATCATAAAAAAACCACGTATTTTCACTATCTAAGTGACTGTGCATACCATATTGGCCTAAGTACGCATCAATTTGTACTTTCTTGAATAGTTTTTTTATATTCTCTCATAATCAATCCATAAATTTGGCGGGGGTTGGTGCCCAAACTTTGTCAGTTATAATACTTAAATTATATTCTGCCATATACAGTCACAGTTTTACAAATGTGTGTAAACAGGTGTCTCCATCCTGTGTATTACACGTGACGAGGTTTTGAAATTTGAATTCTGTTACAATTTCAAAATTCAATAGTGGCAACAACCTAGATTTTAACCACTCTGTAGACATAACTTTTACTTTATTCTCTTAGATAAAATTTCGAGTGTGTTATATTTAAATAACAGTATTAACAAATTCTGAAGAGGTTCGTGTTGAAAAAATTGTGCTTTGTATCTTTAGTAATAAACGGTTGGAGGAAAAGTAGTTTGAAGATATAAAAAGTTTTATTCGGACAAATCCACATCGCACCGTTTCCAATAAGAGGACGAGAGGTCATTTTATTCCTGTTTTAGGATAAAGTTCTTTATCGACTTCCAAACTGTTATAGCGGGTCCCGGCGAGAACAGGAGACCATCTGTTTTTGGCCGCTCACTGTACTCTTTACGGTGGAATGATCATATAAACCTATTTGCTGATTACAGTATTTGATCATAATTACACTATGATTGTTTATATGTAAGTGTACATAGCATAAACTTGATTTTCGGTGTGAAAATATTTTAAGTTAATGTGAAATTTCAAGTAAAAATAAAATTCAGGGGTAAAAGTAATGATATAATTGCGGCGCTCGCTACTCATTTTAATTATGCATTACCCATTACAACTTGATTTAGAAGGTTGTTTTATTCTAAATTCCTCTTTAATTCGTCTATAAACCTAATTGTTTTTAGCAGTTGAAACGGTTGTGACGCCCGTTTTTTATGGGGGGACATTTCTAGGAAACAGACGAGTTGGGATTCCCTTTCTCTCTACGCGTTAAGATATATTCATCTCAGTCCTGGGATGTCTGGCTGTTACAATTGCTGTAGCTCCATTTATTCAATCACCTTATCGCATCTAAATTTTCACTTACGTTCAAATAGGAATCAGTTAATAATTGTATAAATCATTATTACATTATAAACCATGGCATGCCTTTAAACAGTATAACATGATGATCTCCCCAGACTTGATAAAGCATTCCATTAGTATCTGTGATAGAAACGTTGTATTTTTAACCGCTTTAAAAATATTATTTATATGATATATTAAGTGACAACCTCAAATTAAATCCTTCGCTATCCCCACTAGAAGAATAATAATTACAGTTTGCATTAGTTTCCAAACTACGCAGTGATATCAGTGCCTTCACGTAGTCACATTATGTACGCGTAATTAAAACACCACATTCATCAATGTGTTTTAGGGGGATGAATAATCGTAAAAGTTCGAATCTGCTAACATCTGTTTCGCACAAAAAACAAGCCATAAAACACATCCGCTCTCATATGTATAATTTGTTATTAGCCCACAGTATGTGCCAATGGAGTAAATGCGCAACATACACCACCGAAGTGCCGCATTATGTGAAATTACAAGTGTTTACTGCTTACTCTAAAGTGAGTATAATATTAGTTAAATATTTCCACCGATCATTCTAAAGCGTAATTAATTGAAATAAATTTACATCTACAAAAGTTCAAAGATGATCATATCCTCTAATCTAAAAACATAACATAAATTAATCAGATAACAGAGTGGAGCCAATGAACACTATTGATATAAATTGCTGATTATATGTATTATGTAGATTAAAATATCGCTTTACATTGTGTCGCGAAAGGTTACTGCCCCTCTTTACATCCAAAACACATAGAATATTCAATGATCCTAAATTAAACGACCACAGATGAAATGGGGACTCATTACAGTTGTGGTGACATTTACAATTACTCGAGAATATGGTCCTGTGGTTACATATGGAGTGAAATGCTTCTAGTCACTTTCACTGTCATTAAACATGGACGTGAAGTACACCCATTTCATTGTTTTAATAATTTACCTGAGTCGAACGCAGTCGAAGGGGATCGAGTAATTTTAATTCTATCGTTAGTTGTTTTCTCCATATAGCGAATTATATTAGTATAATGAAGATGTCAATTATTACTATTCTAACAGTTTACAAATATACTGAAATTTATTCTATATAGTGCCAACATGATGACAGTTGTTACTGCCATAAAAGTAAACATTGCTAAGGTTATTTATGTTCTATGATAAAAATGCATATTGGAATGAAAAACTATAATACGTAGCTGAAGATCTAAAATTCTATATTTTAAACCCATAATATTAATAATTTCCAACACTTACTTTATTTTTTTTGCGTAACTCTTTTAAAAATTGTACATTTTCTAACACTTTTACCCTAACTGCATAACAATGTGTCATATTTCAGGGTTGTAAATATTATGTTTTTCCACACAATTGTCTTAAAAAAATAAGTTTTAGAATAAATAAACAGATATAACTCATTTTTAACTTCAGTAAATCTTTGTGAGGTCTTCTAGATCAGATTTTATTCCATCTAATACTTCAGAGGTTACGAATTATAGTAGTATGTGAGAATTCATGGAATCAATCAAAACAATATAGCAAATGACGTGAGTTGAAAAGGAAAGGTTAGAAGGATAGCAACATTATCTGGAAAAAACTATGGTAAAGTACTATTGTATTTCACCCCCCCCCCCCCCCCCAAAACCAATTTTCCAAAGTATATGCATGGCGGATCTAGCATTTATAGAATTAATAACATCTTTCTTTAGTCATGCTGAAACAGCACTACAAATTTCGGCGTGTGAATTAAATGGTTTAAAATTGGGGGAATAAACATAAATTTTCTTATTGGTTACTATAACGTAATTTCAAGTTTCTTTTAAATGGGAATGTTTAACCTGTGGATGTAAAAGACTAATATTTTCTAGCTTTTGGAGCGAACGAGACAATTGTATAAAAAAGGTTCTTATTTTGATAGGTTAGGGCAATATCATTTATGAAGATTATGCTTGTATGTAACATTTTTTGGTATTTTGATATTTTGATATGATTCTATTGAAAATTGGTATATTTTTTCCACGCCATATCATAGTAATAATGTTGCTCGCATAATATTTTTATAGCTGTTAGTAAGAAATTTTATAGTGTTGTTCTAGTTCAAGTTCTCCAGGAGGGTTCACGTGTAGCTGTATAATAAATATTTCCATAAGTTGAATTCATTGCCGTAATAGCCACACACTGATGTATCAACACATATCGATTCGGTGGGCAGCTCCCAAATATGTCCAGGAGTTCACGTGTAGTTGTGTATAGAGTACTTCCATTTAAATTTCATCTGCGAATAGCATACACAGATGTGTCACATTTATCCGGGCAGCTCCATATACGTCCAGGGGGTTCACGTGTTAGCAGTATAAGTTACTTCCAGTTGAATTCATAGCGAATAGCATAACCACTGAGTGCACATTTACATCATCCGGAGCAGCTCCAGTATATGTCCAGGAGGGTTCACGGGTGGTAAGTATGGTTAGTAACGTGATCTGTCCCAGTTCGAATTCATTGCGAATAGCATATCACTGATGTGATCACATTTAATCCAGGCGCAGCTCCATAAACTTCGGTAGGAGGGTTCACGTTTTGGTGAGCAGTGTATTAAGTAACTTCCAGTTGAATTCATTGCGAATAAGCATACACTGATGTGTCACATTTATCCGGGCAGCTCCATATACGTCCATGAGGTGTTCACGTGTGTAGCAGGTATAAGTACTATACATCCAGTTGAATTTCATTGCGAATAGCAAACACTGATGTGATCACATACATATCCGGGCAAAGCTCCATATATTGTCCAAGGAGGGTTCATACGGATTTTTTTTGGTAGCTGGTATAAGAGTACTTCCATTTGACAATTCATTGCAAATAGCAAACACGTGATGTGTCACCTTATATATACCTGGCAGCCTCCATAGTATGTCCAGGAGGGTTTTCAGGATTGGGGGTTAGGTATAAGTACTTTCAAGTTGAATTCAATTGCGAATAGCAAACACTGATTTGTCCATACATCCCGGGCAGCTCCATATATTCCAGGAGGTCACGTGTAGCGTGGATACAGTACTTCCAGTTGAATTCATATGCGTAATAGCAAACCCACTGATGTGTCACATATATCCGGGCAGCTCCCATATATGTCCAGGAGGGTTCAGGATTGGGGTGGTATAGAGAACTTCAAGGGTTGAATTCATTGCGAATAGCAAAACACTGATGTGTGTCACATATATCCGGGCAGTCTCCATATATAGTCCAGGAGGGCACAGGATTGGGTGGTTATAAGTAACTTCAAGTTGAATTCATTTGCGAAATAGAGCAAACACTGATGTGTCACACTATATCCGGGCAGACTCCATGTATGTCCTCCAGGGAGGTGTTCAGGATTGGGTGGTATAAGCACTTCTCCAGTTTTTGATCTACAATTGAATGACATCAACCAATCAATGTGTCAATATACTTCTTAGGTCAAGCTCCAAGCATGTTTATTACATGGTTTCAGTATAAACAGTTGGAAGGTGACATGACTGAATAATAGAGCACGTTATTGTCCATTACTCTTGGCTTTCAATCAACAGAGGCGGTCCCTTGCCATTAAATATCCTGAATATCCCTGTGAAAACTGTGAACCAAGCGCAAAGGTCCTGTTAAAAAACAATGATTGGTTTCGCTCGGCTTCAAAACAAAAAGAGTTTGAAATAACTTTTGGTTTTGGATAAGATCATACCTTGTCATTCCCTTTCCATCTTCGTAGTAACCTTTGAGATTGCTTTTCTTTCACATTTTTATCAAATCCCGATCCCCTTCACAATCATGTTTTAACATCAACCCTCCTATCACCTAATAGATTATTCCTCCTTCCATTCCCATTTATGTAAATTTCCTTTTACAAAAATAGAAAAAAAATATATTTATCTCCTAAGTTATTGAAATTTTATACTATCACTTTACCTACCTTGGTCAGTAACTATAAACGGTGTTGAATCCTAAAAATAATTTGATACCATAAGCAGTGTTACCTAATGCCTCCCAGCTGTTACAATTTCCCCCTAAATAGTATGACATCCTGTTATGATAATAACGTGGTAAATCAATCCCTAAAAATTCTGGCCATATGATATTATATCTAGTTTTTATAAGTTGTAAATAACGTAAACAGGTTTTCTTTCCTCTGCAATGTTTACAAAACTGACTGTAACTATAATATGGTGGGTGGGTATGTGAATCCCTTGGAATAATTTATTTATTTTATTTACTAACGGTACAGACCATTTTATTACAATAATCCTAGAACAATTAGATGGCAAAATAATGCAATTGTAAATACATAGTTAACATTACCCGTATAGGTACATTACAAAGCTTGATAAATATTAATTTCCAAAATTGTATATTTTACAAGACCCATAATTTATTGAATTATTTTCCACACTAATAATTTATTTTTTCCTGTAATGATCCTTTTTTAAAATAATAGATTTTTACCTAAAACTTTTAAACCATTTTTTTTTTTTTAAAAAGAAAACATGCAATAACAATTTGTCATATGTCAGGGTATAGAATATCATGTTTTCCACATAGTATTACTTAAATGGTTTTGTAATTGATGGTAAGAAAAATAGAAAAATCAAAATAATCCAAATACCGATAACAACCCAATTTAATATCGCTAATTATTAACTGCAAAATGCTTAGATTTTACTGTCAAGTGATTACGATTTAGAATTGGACGCTTCATTATTGTAATATAACAAATAAAAAAACTATAATCCAGATTGTATGTTAAAGAAAGGACATTACCTAGGTGAGGGCCAGATCAGGCCATTGATGGCCGTTTGTCTCTGCCTTCACCGTGTTGATAGATGGCTCAATTATTGCTTATAAATGAATGCAAGGCAATCCATCAGCACAATATCATGTTGTATATTTTCCATTTGTATTCTCAGCTCATCCTCCATATTGATAGGACATTGCCTGATGAGGGCAGGTTATCATTGAGGCCGTTTGTCACGGCCTTCACCGTTGGTGATAAGATGTCTCAATTATTGCTAATAATGAAATGCAAGGCAATCGTCAGTACAATGTGATGTTGGACTAATGTTCCATTTGTATTCTCAACTCATCCTCATATGAATAGGAACATGCCTAAATGTGAGGGCCAGGTTAGCCATTGAGGCCTTTTGTGTTTTGATTGTTGGTTCCGCTGGGCCTTCACCTTGTGATATATGGCTCAATTATTGCATATAATGAATGGAAGTCAGTGCGTCAGCACAATGTGATGTTGGTGAGCCCTTTTTTCAATGTTTTAATCTCAGATCAACCTCATTGTTTTGCAAGTAAACACATATTTCCAATATAAATACATACAATCAAGGTAAATCCACCGTATGGTTTAACAAAAAGGTTTTTACCTTTTTTATTAATAGCAATTTTTGGTAAGTAAGTAAATACCTCGTTTTTATTTATTTACTCCAATAAATGAAAAATAAATATCATTTTCTCTGTGTTTACTGTTATAATAGGATGAAACATTACGTCCGTACAGCTGACAACAAGTTTGGTGGCGACCATTATTATTACGTATCCTGTTCCATTATTTAGGCGCTAGATATTTATTGATTATATATCAGACAATTTATTTTACGACGACACGACCTTCTTTTGCCTAGTTATGGAATTACCTTTTTCTTTAGAATCTGTAGCAATAAATTGAAAGTTTTTAACCGTTTATTATCTCTCCCTGCGTTATCTTCCTGGTAGGAATAGAATAACAGCAATAACAAGGTACATTCTTGCCTGTCCATGGTGTATTTTTTATTTTTACCAATTTTACATTTTAACGTATACAAGACGTTATATGATTAAAAAAATTTAATAAAGGATTTTAGGCTAATGAAAAGAAGGGGGAAAACCCAAAAACAAACCTTTACTAATTCCAGAAATACCATACTCACGACGCCACTTTTATTAGTATATTATTTCTATTAATATTTAGTTTTATAAATAATATTTATAATTAATATTTTTTGATAATGATTTTTTAACTTTTATGAATATTCTAAATAAAATATTAAATTATATATATTTACGATAATTAAAAAAAGTGTACGTAATTTTAGTGAATTATTTGTAAAAATAATTTTCTTTTCCTGATACAAATTTTCGAAAACAATTTTGTTTATTGACCCATGTAGTTAAATTATAATTAAGAGTTTTTCTTCTTTGAAATTATCCTTAAAATGTACAGTTTTTAATTTAGTTTTTTACATAGTAAAAAACCCATTAAATTAGATTTATACACATCACCTTAACTCTTTGTCCCACTAAACAACCTCACGTGCAATGGTGAACAACCTATCACCTTCTATGACGATATCTATCTAAGTAGTATGGGATATATGTATATCAATATATGTTAGTTGGAAATATATCTCCTGTAATGCCTTGCGTATATTAACCATAAGACGATACCAGGTCGAAAATTTGGTTTTTTTTTATGACTGGAAATTAATTTGTAAAATTCTTCGTTGTTCAGATGAATTTGTAATCTATGTTGCGAGTTTTAAAAATGTCTACAAGTTTTATAAGTGCCATAAGAAACACTTTTTTTATTCATTGGTTTGAGAGCTATTTAAAACATTAAATTGTACATTTCAATATAATTAATTTCTTGGCTTAAATGAGTTTTATATCTTCAATCAATTTAAATACGATCATCAAAATAAAGAAAAGTGTTTGGGATATTCAATAATAAATTGAGTGTTTTCCTTAAAACATTTTTATATCTGGAATTACGGTTTATTTTTTACTAGTTTAAGAGTCCCTTTTTGTCAATATTGCATGTGTTTTTGCCATCGTATTAAGTCATGACAAATAAGTGTGAGACTATTATTTTGTTGGTATGTATACTTTTACAACAACAGAACGAAAAAAACTCCAGCAATGAATGTTCAGAAATATGTTTGTGGAGGAATGTTATCCCGTATGAAGGAACAAATTCAAACTGAAACGAGAAAAAAACTACTGACATCGAAAAGTTCAGTTTTACCATTCCCGAGAAAGTCAGATTGGTTTCCTACTTAACTTGTGCGTTGAACTTTGTTTTGTCTCGAGACCTTGAAAATCAGGTATATTTTTTATTTCTTAACCCTTTATGTTTCTAGGATAACACTTGTAAACCATTGAGCTTTTTAATCACATTAAATGCAACTGTGTTAGTTCTTAACCCTAGTAAGATAATTAAATGTTGTATTCATATATTCCCTATGAATTTTTTGATTATGCAGGAGGTCACAAACCCCGAAGGACCTGACGCAGCGTAAAAAAGGGTTTGTAGAAATATATAAGTTCGTTCTAAATGCAAATCGTGCTCTTAAACAATCTCAGGGTTACCGAACATCACATGTTTGCCATCTAGATGACGCTCCTGTTTGATGCCTTTGGTTACACAAAATTCAGAGAAGGTGGCAAGTGTTGACAGAATATGGATGGCTTCCAATTAATTCTGATTGTGCAGGAGGTGAGGCAAACCTCAGGACCTGAAGCAGTTATCAGGGGAGGAGTTTTAAGAGGCAATTATAAATTCTTTACAAGTGCTCGTGAGCAATCTCAAAGGCTAATAAAACGCCAAAACGGCCAAGGAAGTAGTTCCCGCTTTTCTCCCTGTGAGATATTAAACTGGAATTAAATTAAATAATGTCATGTACTACAATTATAAAATAACAGATAAAATAATATGTATAATGAATACTTTTTTATACATTTTAATATTATATAATTTAAATTTGTAAGCCTATTTACCTTATCAATGCCATAAAATATGGTCATAAACTAAGGTATGAACATTTTCATGTAAAAAAAGCTCAAAATAATACAAATAATAACTGTCTTACTTAGACCGAAATTTATACTATAATCAGTAATTATAACTTGTATGTAAACCAAATTACTTATATCAATGCAAGTCTTAAAATATATTGTCAATGCCTATTTATGTTTCATCGAGTAAAAATAAAGGTAATAAAGGTTAACCAGTGACTTATATTTTCCAAGACATGCGATTCACCTTTTTGCTTGAAATGAAGTAAAAAATTTTACGAAAGAAAAGTAAATGTGACGTGAGGAGAAAGTTGGATCTTGACAAAGTTGACAAATAAATCCTCAAAACACAAGTTTTAATTAGTTTTTGAATTTAAGTAACGACGAGTACGACGGTAAGTCAGGTGCACTTACGAAATAAAGTTTTTAAGCCAGACTAAGACACGCTGAGGCGAATTAAACTTTACTTAATCAGTTTTTACACTTGCACAATAAAAAATGTTTGATAATAATCAACCATCAATTTATTATGTAGCTTTATAAAGGACTGCTTTGATTGTAGAGTATTTGATATTTGGTTTCTAATTCGTGTCCTTGAAAATCCCATTGTTGGGTTGTGCCAGAATATAATAGTTTTTTAGTGGCCAAATAGTGGCAAATAGTGCCAAAAAAAATCACATCTATTGAGATTAGATGCACCATGTAATGTTAAATTAGTAAAAGAAAGCTGTACTCAAAACACACAAATAATTTAACATCTTCGCAGTCTTTAGTTAACCCATATTTATAACTACAATATATGTTTTTGTTCACAAATTACAATATCAAACGTCTGCTGAAAACAATTATACTTGATAATTTAATACAACAGATAAACAACCATTTAAGAACTTCTAGAAATAGTTGTTTTAAAGTTAAATTTAGCTCCAGTTCACTGGTGAGACAATGACATTAGAGCCATTTTTTATTTTATTTTATTCTTCACCTATTTATAGGTGTCTCTGATATCGAATCGATGAACGGTTTACATTATGAGCTATCTTCTTCATTATGATTTTATTTGGAGTCTCTTCAGACGAGCATAACTCCAGTCAAAGTCTGAGACAGCGTCAGATACCAGACGCTGCAATAAATGGAAGAGTTTAGAGGTTTTTAAGTTGGAATTAAATCAAACCTCCGTACCATAACCCACATTATTATGTTAATTTAGTATATATTAAGTAAAGGAATAGTTTATCATAGTTCTTTTACTTCTAAATTTTTATTTTGCTGTAACGAATATAAAAGTTGGCACCAAAAGTTTACCGAAAAGTAACGCCCTATCTTCAATTATATTATACATTTGCCATAAAAACCGTTCACACTCAAACAGATATTACAGGTTTAAATGTAATATTATCGCCTTTTAAAAACCTGATATTAAATCTTTCTTTAAATACATTAACAAATACTTAATCATCACTAAAAAGTTTTTCTAATTTTCGGATTTTTTATACTTTTTAATATTAATACTAGTAGTATCCGTGGGGTTCACGCCGTCAATTTCATAGACCCTTGAACGAGTGTGAATGAGCACCTTATAGTTGTGGACATATTTTCCGACGGCTAGGGTCTACAATAACTATTTATTTATATCAAGAAATTAACGTACTCACTTTGAATAACGTTGCTTAGACCTCCCCCCCTTATTGAATTTAAAAATATGAGAAATTGTAAGGACATAATGCAAGTTGTGAAAATATACCAATTGAAAATTAATTGAAACAAATATTTATTCCGTACTCAATTACAAAACTCATTATAGATCAAACACCCAATGGGAATATGCCTAAGCCATTTGGAATATTCTGGTTACCGACGGCTAGGCAAATAGTTTTACTCATTAACTAAACCAGTCTTTCCAATTGCCTTCTTTAAATTTAAAACTTTGTATCATTACATTAAAACAAAACTCATTGAACAATTTACAATAATAACAAGGATTAGATATTTAACAAAACAACAGATTAAATAAACACCACAGGGAAATGAAGTATCGTGTAGCTGTAAATAATTAAATACCTTTACGTTCTCTAAGCCTATTCGATTCTTTTCTTTAGATTCATAATAGAATATATACATACTTATATGTAGTTCAGTAAGAACATTACTGCGTTTTAAAATCTAAATAAATCTCGACATTTTTAAAGTTCGACAGCGCAGGACTATACTAGAGCGCTCAACCATGCACGGGAAGAATAAACGTACTCGTCACCTATACGTTATCTTATCTTACACCTATCCCTACAAATATCGTCCTGAGAAAATACCACGCTTGGATCTCCACCTCGTAGCTTTAGCCAGCCAGCGTAAGCAATGGTATGCATGGAAGTATGTTTGTAACATAACTTACTCGTTAAACCGAAGGCGTGAATTAAACAAACCCAGAGTAAACCCAAAGAGTTTCAGTAATTAGATCCCGTTCATACTGAAGGAATCACGAATATCTTTGCTCCAGTCCCGTTTCCGTGGTTTATTCTTTTCTGCACCGAGAAGCGTAAATCCATTTTGTGTAAATTCTAGGTTTTAATTTTAAATCAACACGTAGACAACAGTGGAAAAACATGTATGACAAAATCTGATTGCTAGTTTAATCAAAATTTATCTCTTATAATGTTTTAAGCATCAAGTTATAAACTGAGAAACTGTTTAAGACCAAAATTTAATAAATACATAGATGTGTTGCCGTACATTTGAAATTGTATCCAAGTACAAAAAAAAAATAAGAATGCATTTCCCTTTAATGAACTTGGACCAATATTATTAATTAATAAGCCTAATTTAAATACTCCCAAGGGGTTCTACTTGATTATACGGCACAATGTGAAGATTACTAAAATTCATTATTTGTATCCTTGAAACTTTAGCCCTAAAAAGTCAACTACTCAAATCTAATTTTTTATTAGTTTTGTGAATATTTGAAATTATATGGCTTCTGTAATACACCATCAATGTGTTCAAAATTAGATTGAGTTGTGACGACAGGTACCGTAATATGTATATTGTAGTAATTACGTTTAAGGTATTTTTCAATAATTATGTGTCAATTTAATCACGTGTTTCTTTTCATAATATGAATGTTGGTATATTAGTTCAAAAGGACAGTCTCAGCAAACTAATTTATTATAGTTCTTGTTTGATTGCTATCAAAGGGAAGCTTTGGAGTCCAATTCTGACTCTCAAAACCTTATATGATTAGGTTACTCACTGAGAGAAGATGAGTACTTGACATAATCGCAAAAATCTAAAAATGTAGATTGTATAAATGTAAACAAATTTAAAAAATAGTTTAATTAATTAATAATATAGTAGTGAGATTATACTATGTTCTCACAACACAGTAGACTAAATTTAATACATTTAATCAATTCACATTACAAGTCTATAGAAGACAAATGATGGTATTTGCTGCTTTAGAGACGAGTGCGTGGAGTAGCCCAGAAGGATATAAAACAAAAGAATAGGCCTATATTTATCTCAGGAGCCCTAAGATTTTACACGGAAAGTTATCAGTACAATTGGGTTGAGTAGATTACGCGTGAAAGCAAAACAAACAAACAAAGGCACTTTTGAATATACAGGTAATAATATTGATTAGGATTCGAATCGATTTCTCTTGTTTGTAAAGGAGATCCATATGTACATACATAATAATCAGCAAAACGCTAGTATCATCATCAACACGGCTTGATGGATCAAACATGACCAGTACCAGCTGCAATATCAACTCTACAGCAGGTAATTTTGTATAGATAGGTCATAGAATAAACTAAATCCCGTAGTATCCTAAAGATAAAGAAATATAAAGGGGCCAGTCTCATGTCTGACCTCATAGAGCATGAGGGTGTAGCGACGCGAAGTTCTGAGACAGAGCACATCGCGAGTAAGTGTATTATTATATTAGCAGTGAATATGTTAAAGTGTTGGAAACAAGGCTCATACACTTAGAAGGCAGAAGGGTTGGCGATATGTTGTCGGGGGGCGGGGTAGGTGGGGGGTCTTGTGCATTACAGGGATTCACAGCAATTCTCGTTCACAGTATCGGAGGGTGGCTACGAGCGTGAGAGGGTGCGGTGGTCTTAGAGCTCAAACTGAGATGATCGACTCTTACATTAGAATATGTATAACATTGTGGGGTACTTCTCTCATAGCAACTAATTGGTAAATGAGAGCAGGTAGGGATATCAACACACACAGTGTGATGGTGTTCCTGTTGAGCACGACGTGGTTCACGGTCGTAGATTGTGGGTCTATGCACAGTGACACAGGACAAGTGGATAATTTATGGGGCTACCGGGGGGGGGGGGGGGGGATGGGGTGGGGGGTGTGCGGTGGGGGTAGGCTGGGGTGGGCACAAAACACTGAAGACTGATGGACAAGAATTATGCACTTTGTACAATACTAAGGTGGATGGCACAGACAGTGCAGGTGATATAGAATGAGGATTGTGGTGAGTGTGTGCGTGGACGGCTGTTGTCTGTTTGGAGAGAAGACAGAAAACGGACGAGTGGTTATGAGTAGGTGCACACATGAGACATCATCTGGACGTGGATGGTTTGTTTAGTATGGTTTATAGTATGTAGAGGTGTGGTATTTGCGAGAGGATTGATGTCACATGTCTGAGGTCATATGTAGAATGTGGAAGTAGATGTGTATTATGATTGAAGTTTAGGAGTAGGTGGGCTGGGTGATGGAGTATCGGTCAGTTATATCTCTCTTAAATCTCTATTTGGGGTTATGTGTTTACTAATGGGTGGTATCTATATGTAATATGATACTTTCGGATATGGGGGTCTATCTAGAGTGGTAGGGGGGGTGACAGGATATATTGGTTACGGCATGAGTATACACGTACTGTCTGGTGTTGGGGGTGCTTTCATGGTGGTGATGAGTGATGTGGGGTGTGAGATGTGGTGGTCACTTTGAGACATTATCTGATAGGGGATAGCACTATAGTGAGTGGATCATTGAGGGGAGTGTGATTACATGTTGACTTTGGTATTGGATTAGTGTCTAGTTTGAGGAGGTGTGGGTAGGGGGAACAGTAGTGGGGTAGGTGGAAAGGGGGGGTAGGTTAGAGGATTAGATGATGGATCTTCTGTGGTGAGACACTGTGTGTTTTTTAGTCTGAGTATAGGTGCGAGTTGGTAGTGGATAGTGTCTGGTATCTCTCTCTCTGGGTGAGGGGGTCTCTGATGTGGTGAGTATTTGATCTAGGTAAAGGGATCTGGTCGGTCTGGACACAGTGTTTGTATGTGTGGTATTGTACGGTGAGCGGGTACGGTGGATACTAGATGTGGGGACTGACGTCGGTGGTGGGATATTCGTGTCTGGAGGATACGCAACGTATCTATAGTACACGGTGTGTATTGGGTAGTGGGGTTACATTGTTGGCTATGTGTGATGTGGTTTACTAAATTTGTACTATTTTAGTTGGGGGGGGGGGGGGTGATGATGTGAGTGGATGATGGGGGGTAGTTGTCGTGGGGTGTCATTGGTTGTATAGATTGATTATTTTGTGTGTGATAGATGCGAGATGTTTGTATTAGTATTGTTTTGTGATATGTTGATGGAACATACACTGTATTTCGGTTGGGGGGGGTAGGAGACGGGTTGGTGGGGGATGGACTGAGAGGGGTGAACTTATTCTGATGGAGATTTTGGTATGGGTGTATGGATTTGATCAGGAGTGTATGGGTATTGGCAGGATAGCATGTGTTTTGGGATTCTAGTTGTCTTGGATTATTAAATTGGAGTGGGATGGGTTTGGGAGGCTAGAGGTTTGGAGATGTAGGTGTGTGTTCATTCAAATATGAGGAGTAGTAGAGTATTATGTATCGCTCTAGATATGAGATGGGGTGGTGTATTATGTGAGTGTGTGGTGAGTTGGAGTATATTATATCACTTATGTAGAGCGGGAGAGTAGTATGATGGCGTGTGGGTGGAGTGGGAAGAGATGGTGGGGTGTTGAGAGGTGGATGTGGAGGGGGGTGGAGGGGTGGGGATTGGGTGGAGTGTGTGGAGTGTGACGGGAGGCGAGTAGGTTTGGGGGGGATATTAGTGTCATTTTGTGATGGGGATAGTATGCGTAGACAGTAGGGTATACTGTGGTCTGGGATGATGGTTGATAGATACATAAGAGTGTTGAGTAGGAGAGTGAGTTGAGTGTGGTGATAGTGATATTAGGTGTGGAGAGTAGTACTAGTTGATTAGGATTGTATAGTATTTGAGGTTGTGGGATAGGATGGTGGTAGGGGGGATTAGACGTGACAATAAAAAGTGAGTTTGTAACAAGGAGGGGAGGTGAGAGTTCATGGGTGGGATGAGTGGGATTTATGAGAGTGCGCAGGATGTCAATAAGTGGTGAGAGTTAATTTAGATTTGTTATGATAAAGATTTAGGGGGGGGGGTTGGGGGGTTAGTATATGTGAGGTTGTGAGATGTTTAGATTGTGATCGATTGTAGGACGTGGACAGTGAAAGGAGGTGATAGCTAGGTTGACGATAGAGGGTGAACGTGGAGGGTGTTGAGATGTTGGGGGGTTATTGGTTGGGGGTTAGGGTTGGATTGAGTAGTGTAGTTAACTTTATCTATTGTTTTTTTTTTGGATTTATTAGGTGGTTATTAATATGTTCTATAGGTATGAGGATCTAGTAAGTAATTTAGGGTGGGGGAGAGGTGAGGTTAGAGGAGGTGGTTTTTGAGTGGTGTGGGGGGTTATGGCGGGTTTGTGAGAGTAATTAGTGTTTTTTGGTGTGTTTGTGTGTGTAGGGGATGAGTGGTGGGTGGGGGGGGGGGGGGGGGGGGGGCGTTCTTAGGGTTTTTGTATGGAGTATGGTGAGGGGGACAAGGTGGTGGGTTGTAAGTCGGGTATTAGTGGTGTTATTGTGTGTATGTGTGAGTTGTGTGTTGGTGTTGTTAGTGGGTTTTGGGATTGGGAGGTAGATAATTGTATGTAGTGGTGGTGTAGAAGATGGATGTATGTTGATTATGTGTGGGGGGTTGTTGGTAGGGATGTTTGTAGTGTTGTATGAGTATTATTGATTGTGGGGGAGGATGGGGTGTGTGTGATTATTTAGAGGGGTGTTGTGTGAGATTTGTGTGGGTTAGAGGCGTGGGGTGGGGGGGTATTGTGGAGTAGTATGTAGGCATATCTACTTGGGTTTAGGGATAGATGTCGTGGAGGGGGTTGGAAGTGGAGTTGATTGGGGGGGGGGTTTGGGGGTTTGTGGGGGGGGGGTTGGGGGGGTTGTTGGTGTGATTTGGGGGGTTTATTGGTGAGTTGGGTGTGGGGGGGGGTGTGAGGGTGTGAGTGTGTGGGGGTAGAGTAGGTTGATAGTAAGTTAGGTGGTAGATTGTGATTGAGATTCATGTGGTCAATTTGTTCTTTGAGGAGATGATTGTGGTGATGTGTTATGAGGTTGATGAGGGGCAGAATATTAGTGGTTTCTGGAGGTGCTGTGTTGTGGTGGAGGGAGTATTTACACACATGTATTGTGTAAGAGATGGTCTGTGGACAGGATGATGGTGTGGTTTGTGGTGTGTTATGATGAGAGAGTGTAGGTAGTTAAGAATGGTAATGGGTGATCACTTAGGTAGTACGCACATCTAGTATAGGGTAACAGAGAGTAGTTGAGGACATATATATGAGATTAGTTTATGGTGAGCGGTGAGGATTTGACGGTGTAGTAGAGAGATTGTGCGGATCAGATGAAGTGTAGATGGAGAAGTGTGTCTCGTTGTGATGGGTTTGTGCGTGTGGGGATGACATCTGTGAGATTTAGTAACTTTGGTAGGGGGTGGGGATAGATAGGTTCATGTGTTTGGAAGAGTCATGTTAGGTTTATTACAGATGTGACGTATTGACTGGTCAGTTCATTACGGGAGGGGAATGAGGTATGGCATAAATTCTAGAGGTATTAATGAGGGGAGAGGGGGAGTGGCATGGAGTTGGTTGAGAGTATTATATGGTATAGTTACACAAGTTTATTGTAATTATCTGATTCTTACAGTCAGAGATATGGAGATATAGGGTTTGTGGAGAGTAATAGCAGACTAGTGTGGCAGATAAATCATGCTGAGGGGACATGTTGATGAATGTAATTGGATATGGATCTTTATAATAGTTTGATAGGTATATGGGTTGTGTTTATAGGATAGAGTCGAGAGAGTTGGTGGACACACACACACAACAGTGATGGAGGGGAAGGAGGGTGGGGATCAGGGGGTGGGGAGGGGGAAGGGTGATGGGAGAGTGAGTGGATAGAGTTCTTTGGACACGATGTGATGAGTTGTTGGTGATGTACGTGTGGGGTGCAGGGTAGGGGTAATTAGTTTTAGAGGTGAGTGGGGTGATATTACGGACACACTAGTAGAGGAGATGTTTGGTCTCTCTGTTGTGTGGGTGACATGATTCGGTAGTGTAGTACACACAGGGTTTAGGTTTCATGGATCTGGTAGTCTGTTATATCTGTTGAGTACGAGATGACGATCTTCGTGGATAGGAAGTGGTGGTATTAACAGGACGTGTGGAGTTGGTAACAATCTATTATTTAGATAGTTAGAACAGGGAATTCTAGGTGGTTATATGGGTTGGACTTTTGGAAGGGGGATTTTGGCTTGTGGAGAGAGGGGGAGAGTTTTATTAGGTGAAGTTGAGAGGAGGGGGGAGGGGAGTACGGAGGCATATTGAGGGGAGGGGGGGGTTAGGCAGGTACAAGTGGGTGGGGGGGGTGGTGAGGGGGTGGGGGGGAGGGTGGTGGGGGTGGGGGGGGGTGGTTGGGGAGGGGTGGTGGCGGGGGGTGGACGGGGAGTAGGGGGATGGGGTGGGGGGGTTGGTTGGGGTGTGTTGGGAGTGGAAGAGGAGGGGTTGTAAGTACAAGTGAGATGTAGGATGATCTAGAGAAGGTTGTTAGACAATAGGTGTGGTAACGTTTAGGACTATTTGGTTAGGTCTTTTAACACGCGATATATGACTTGTGTGTGGGTTGTCTAATGGGATGGAGTTCTGAAGACTGTGGGGTAGTGGTGAGAAGTAACGACATAGAACTGTTTGTTATAAGTGCATGCATTACAGGATTTATATGAAGATAGGTTGGAGTGTGTGGAGGTGCAAGATGAGGCAGACAGACAGTGATGTGGTAGTGGTGTGAAGTCTTTGTGTGAGATAGCGACTATGTCTATGATTGTGGAAAGTTATGTTTGTATTCTGGGGGAGAGGTAGTATATATGGGACAGGATGTACAAGAGGGAGGTGTGGTCTAGTGTGTGTTGGGCGGAGGGATTATTCAGTGGGGTATGCGGTCTGTGTGGTGTCATGGGCGAGGGGGATTATGATGTCAACGTGACTGTAGATGGTAGGCAGTGTAGAGGTGGTTAATGGGTTGGGAGTAGTACTAGTGGGGACGGTTAGTGGGGGGGGACTTTGGTGGGGGGGGGGGGGAGAGGTGGGAGTTGATAAGGTAGTGAGTAGAAAGTACATCTTGATCGGAATAATCGAGTAGACCAGGGTCAGTATTCAGTTGGTAGATTGGTGATGGGGGTGGGTGTTTGGTGAGGGGGGGATAGTGTGAGGTTATCTAAGTGGGCAGGGGGGGGGGATAGTAGGTTATAGTTGAGATTTTCTGGTGGGGAAGGGGTGAATCTTAAAAGTGTAATAGAAGTGATATATTTGAATTATAGTAGAAATGGGGATGGTTAAATAGTTGATTTCAGAAGAAGGTGAGGTTAAGATAAGGACAATATAGATGAGAGAATCTTACCGGAGGCTGGGTAACGGCAGTTGTGGACCGTAGAGCTGTGAGCTGCAATTAGCAGTACAAGACGAAAAGGTCTGTATTACAAACTGTGCATTACAGAAGTGAAGTTGGAGGTTAAGATAAGGAGGATACCGCGTAAAATCGAAAACTTACGGCAGGTTTGTGACCTTAGACGTTCTGCAACTGTCTCAGGGGTGGCGACGTACAAGACTTTAGCAAGAGATAGACGGAAGGGAAGTTAGTAGCGGGGTAAGATAGTGGATTATTAAAAAAATTACAGTAGATATTGTAGAGACGCGGCGGACAAGAATATAGTGTATTTATAGATGAGAAAGATGGTAAGAAGGGTAAAAACGAACATGCAGACTCAGAATATGTTGCCGCGCTGGAGGTGACGGGAGCGAGAGGCCAAAGAGAGAGCTCTGTGTGGATGAATAACTTTGAGGCTGGTCTCCCTTTAGCTGAATTGATACATATTATTATTAACTATAATATTCTTATATGAGGGCGGAACGGAGGGCAGCAAATGGGGTGGGTAGTCATATGTGGGCGGGACAGTGGAGTGTATATGGTGGGATTATATACATTTAAGAGTCGTACGGCATGGACGAATACTTAGTTGGAAGCGAGCGTGCGGTCTGCTAGTGGATCTCTGTGATGATAACCTTGAGACTGACGTCTGGGATCAAATAGAGTTCGTTTCCAGTATGTACGAATCTCAAGCGCTAGAGACTAACGTGATCATTCACTTGAGTTTCATATAAGACTGATGACACTACTAAAGACGATTCTCTATATTGTGATTAGACATGGGCTGACTTGACTCATCATTCTGATGCTTCGTACTGGAGTCTAGACAATGAGCATAAGGCGTCACAATACAACAGTAACAACACACAACAGCACAAGGAGCTCTGCGACGACGCAATATGAAACCTAAATATTGTCTTTTTTATCAGACTCCTGATTGTAACTGGCACCTCGACATGGCTTTATACTAATTCATAATGAGAAGCTGATCACGACCTAAATCTTATTCTATGATCGTGGTACTTAATCTGTAACAGGGCATAACTAATAGCTCTAGCAACATCTCTGCACAATTCACAAAAGAAACAGAGACAAAAACTTAACCTGTAGCAATTTATCTAGACAGTAGATTCTTCAAGACATGAACAGGCAACTAGGAAGCGTTCCATACTCACAGAGCTGGCATTCGCTGTTGTTGGTAACGCGCTGAGATGTTTAAAAACGCAGCATGCTAGAAGAATTATAATGCTACAACCCTTTTTTACGCTGCGTTCAGGTCCTCGGGTTTTGGACCGTCAGGCTTTATTAAAATAGTCATAGGAATAGAGAACAACAATTAATTATCTTACTAAATAAAACAACACAGTGCATTTAATGTGATTAAAAAGCTATATGGGAGGATGGAAGGTGAGCAAGTTATCAAAACCATAAGGGTTCAAACATAAAAAAACTGAGGAGAGGAAGGCTCTCGAGCAAAAAAACAAATATACAACCTTCAACTACGTTAGCAGTGGAAACATGTATAACGACAGAGGAGCACTCATGTAACGTCTTCACAGAGCGAGATCAAGTCCATGCCACTGTACTATTAGCATTGGACGCTACTCTAGTTTAGTATAGATAGACGGCGATCAATTCTCCGTCCACAACAGGCTTCTCATAACATCTAACTCACACAACAATACTTACTGAAGAATAATGTCGGCCATCATAAGAGGTTCTGTATTAGGCAAAGAACACAGCTATCTCGTGTGAGATACTTAGAGGATTTTCACTTATCACAACTACTTCTTACATCATAGCTCGATAACCTAGTTGAGATACAAGTAGAGTGGAACGGGATTTAGATATCGCGCAAAGCAAAGGCCGTTGACAAATGCAGCGACATAATGCTCTACTTACACATGGAGCCGCGATAAGATTTACATTACTCTTTACATTAGCGGGCGCCGACTTTGTTCCAACTCATTCTGTACAAACTGTTACAGAGCAAACTACGTCAACTATCAGAGTGTCAATTGCCCAATCTTTACTATTGTCACCGGGGATTGGCGTAGCTGCGAGTTGTACCATCGCAAGGCAATATAGGAGTGCTCTAGTCTCTATTCTCATACGAACATTAAGCGAAAGTATAATTATATACCTGTACTCTGCTATTCTGAACTTGCTATATATGTGTTACAAAGCTCTCAAACCATGAATACTGTCATTTTAGTGATCCGTACGAGTGAACTCGACATGACTGTGTACAACTGATATCTAGGAATTCACATCAGTCGCAGCCTCTATTGTTATACAACAACACAAATAGATAGGAGTACATCACACTAGTGAGAACTTGCATTTGCTAGCTTGTCTGATGCAGGTAATCGTTAAGATAATGTAGAAGATAAATTTAATAATGCATGCTCGTAGCACTCTAATACGGCATTAGAAATCTGTGCAACTTCACTATACTGTAACACTATTTCACATATCTGCTCTTCGCAATAGTACAACAATAGAGCGTGATTCGGTAGATATAACGTATATCCGAGAGATGTCCCGTAAAATTCACTGTTCAGAGCCTAGATCAGTGTCGCGACAGCACTCAGTCTCCGCTGAACGATCTTTCTTTATTCGTACAAACTTCAGTTCTTAGACATTGCTCGGCGTGTAAACGGGGGCCATGTAGGGGTGGTACCCTCCCCATCTGACCGCATGGTTGACGGTGTATACAGATGTAAACACTCTGATCTGAGAACGAGCGTGTATCGTCACTCTTAGTATGGCGATACCTAGGGTTCTCGCTTCTTAGCGATTATTATCTAACCATAATAACTTGGGTCTAAGAAAGGGCCCAAATAGGCGCGACAATTCTTCGAAAAACAGCATGAGTCAGAAAAGAGTAAACTTAAATATTATTTTACCTCGTAATATTCATCCGGGTTCCATCCATGTTTTCGAATGGAATGTTTGATTTAAGCATGTTTTCAACATAGAGATTTTTCTGGACAATGAAATACACAGATATAGTATCTCTGCTTCATATTCACTGATCCCCTATCCTGCCTTCTGCCTGTCATTTGGAATCAGATGCTAAGGATTTATCCATCTCAGATAAGCCTTATAATGTTTTTAAATTTTATGTTTGATGAGAAAGGATTCACCAAACACTTGTCTTTTCTAATTTAAAGGTGAATTTTTTCATTGGCTGGGCTTCATCAGGACACGTGTTTCTGTTCCCCAACATTTCCGTTCTTCCGTTACGAGGTATGAAGAAATTATGAATGTAAGTACGGAGTAGGAAAAATGAAGAAGCTTTTTGGTATGTTGATATAGTACGCTAAGAGCTTAGGCCTCGCAACAGTCGAAATAATACAAATCTATATTAGAGTTTGTAATAAAGGGTAATTCATTATCCAATTACTAGGAAATGAAAGGGATCCGCAAGGTATTCGAGAATGATGAATCGGTTGGAATGTTGTCAACCTTTTAGCGTCCCATCGTGAATTAAATCCTATTTCTCCAGCGAGCGCTCTCACTCATACGTGCATGTTAAACACTAATAGGTTCCAAATATTCTGAAATGCTTTTTTTAGTTTTACAAATTATTTTATATAAATAATTATTGGTGGAAGTAAATTGATAATTTTAACAATATCCATATTAGTAATGCTTACAAAAACTTGTGGAATTGAGCCAAATAGAAACTGCTGCTCAAGTTCTGTTATGATGTGGCTCGTTTTTTGATATGCCTTTCGGTTTAGAAAAATAGAGTAAAAAATCTTAAAACCACAGGGAATTATACCATTAAACTTCAATGAAAACATTGTATTTCCAATTCAATCCCAGTATTGCTCGTTTTGTATTAGCTCCGAACCCACATACTACTCACCGGAAAACTGAAGAAATAACGTCCTGTTGTCGAGTAACAGGCCCATAGTTCCGAGTTTGATGTTTCCAAATGAATAATTTTTTTAATCTATAGATAGCTTATCTATTAGTTCTCGTATATAATCTCTTGGTCTAATATCCATTCTAGAAATATTTGCCACTAACTCTACTCCGATGCCTTTACATTTTTCACCTAGAATAAAGATGTCCATTAAATGTTGAACGTGTTTTATATTTAAACGATGTGCAGTGGTATTGTGACACAATACCATTTTCCACAATGTAAAATAAAGATTCCACTTAATGATTCGATATGTGCAAATCATAATTCCGGCAGTTACGAACCTTTATTAACAAACATTTATCCTCATCGGAAATATATCTAATCTTTACATGAGCCAGCCTAACACCAAAATAGGCCGATGATGGTTGTTTGCTCTCACCCTCCTCACACAACACACACACACCCACACACACACACACACACACTACACACACACACACACACACACACACACACAACACATCACACACACACACACAACACACACGCACACACCTAGACCGGACACTGTTGCCAGTTATACCTGCGTGGGAAAAAGGTACTGAATCATTTCAAGTCTCAGAATAACAGCTGATTCGTCAGTAGCATCTAATGTCATCTATGTTTGGAGTTGTGCTGCTCCTAGGGTATCCTATTTTATATTATTTAACTAGTGAAAAAATGGTAAAGTAACCAGAACCACAGCACAGAAACTAATTGTGCGCCCCTGTGCTTGAAATTACCTTCTCGCCCGTTGATAGAAAATAATAAAGACATTTCTCGAAATAATAAGTTATACCTTTTAATCAAAAAATAAACATATGTAAAGATATTTTGTAGAAACAAACACGCGAAATTTGAACAAATTTTTAAACACAATCATTGTGCTCACAAGAATAGGGTGTTTCAGTAAATTCTAGAACTGTTTGAGGTTATGACCTATATTATTGTTCTTTTTTTAATCTATAGTCTGGCCAACAGATCTGAAATCATTTTGATACAACGGAACAGAACTTAATGAGTAGAGATATAAAAAGGGTATGTATATAAATAAGTAAGTAAAACTTTTAATATTTAATAACAAATGTTGTAGTTTGATAAAATTGGAGATGGAATAGATAATTTTTCATTATTCTGTTTAAATATAAAAATATCCAAATAATTACTAAAACGATTGAAAATGATAACTAGAAAATTCTTTCTTTTTAAACTGAAACTGTTAGGGAAATATTAAATAAAAAAAAAACTTTAGCTTATTTCCCTGTATAAAAAAAAACAGATATAAAAAATTTTGAGACCAAATAATTTCAATTACGCAATAATTTTTTTTATATTTGGGATGTAAAATAATTATGTCAAAACTACATTTAAAATTCCTCATAGAAAGTGTGCCGTTATTATAATATGTCAAGGATAACGCTACTAAAATAGATAGTGCTGTCACAGCGAGGGTAAGAAAGATATATGACAGAGGGGTTCAGGTTAGGTTCCTTCACCACTGACGGCTAGATTGGATCCTTGGCCATCCGATATTGAATGGTTGTGTTTTCTTGGACCTCAGACTTGAAAAGGGTCAACCTTGAAAGTTTAACTTGCGATATTTAAAATTTGGCAATTGCATATTCTGTCCTGCGGCGTCTGTGTCTATTTTTGACTGGTCTGTAACACGTAACTTATCTGAGAACAATCTAAATACTATGAAATGTAGAAATTGGCAGGACAAAGGCTCACATAGTAAGAGAAAAACTTAATATCTTAGCCACGGCACCTCGTAATATAATTCTTAGACGCTCTAAATCTTAGGAATGTAGAATCCGCAGGTGAAGGCTCCATAAGAGAACGACCTTATTTATCTAGCCACGGCCACCCTCGTAATAATATCTGAGGACTCATTATAAATCTTAGGAATGTGTATGAATCCGCAGGTGAAGGCTCCATAAGAGAAGACTTAAATATCCTACCCCACGAGCAATCTCGTAATATATCTTAGAGCGCTCTAAAATCTTAGGAATGTAGATCCGCAGGTCAAGGCTCCCATAGAGAGAAGACTCATTATCTAGCTACGTGCACCTCGTAATGATATCTTAGACGCGCACTCTAAAATCTTAGGAATGTAGATCCGCCAGGTTAAAGCGCTCTCATAAGAGAAGACTTATTATCTCTAGCCACGGCACCTCGTAATATATCTGAGATATTTCTAAATCTTAGGAATGTAGATCCGCAGGTGAAGGCTCCCATAAGAGAAGACTTAATATCTCCCCACGAGCACCTCGTAATATATCTGAGACCACTCTAAAATCTTAGGAATGTAGATCCGCAGGTGATGGCTCATAAGAGAAGGCTTATATCATCCACGGCAACCTCGTATATATATCTGAAGGACACTCTAAATCTTAGGAATGTAGATCCGCAGGTGAAGGCTCCATATGAAGGGCTCCATAATAGAGGCTTAAATATCTATCCAACGGGCACCTCGTAATATATATGAGACTCTAAACTCTTAGGAATGTAGATCCGACAGGTGAAGGCTCCATAAGAGAAGACTTAATATCTTGATGCACGGCAAAAAAACTCTCCGATAATATAATCTGAGAGACACTCTTCTAATCTTAGGAATGTAGATCCGCAGGTGACAGGCTCCATCAAGAGAAGACTTAATATATCTACCCCCGGCAACCATTGTAGATATATCTGAGACTCTAGAAATCTTAGGAATGTAGTTCTGTAGCATGTAGGCTTCATGCAAAGAGGACTTGTAATAACCAACCAAACAAACAAAAACATCAGACAAAACCACGATAGTTCATTGTATATAATCTTTCACCATTAATTTTTGTCGGTTAATGCCAACCACTGGTACTTCTGCAATATATCCTCATAAAATTGTAATCTTCAGGCAGTGGTTTAAAAACCCTGCCGTAGCGAGCAAGGAATGTGCGGCTTCCTCAACCTACAAGATAAATGTTGTGAACAGGAATGAGGTCTTGGAATCCACTTGCTTTATTATTTAGCCACAGTACACATTACAGTTCCATCTCATACTTCACGCGTAAATGTATGTAGGTCGGTTTGTCCGAAGGTATGGGAATCGAAAATTAATTTCAGTTCATACTCACGTAATATATGTAAGGGTTGTTTGTTACGAAGGTATGGGAATGAAAATAATTCTTTCATACTCACCGTAATATATGTAGGTTGTTTGTACGAAAGGGTATGGGAATGCGTTAAACATTCGACTATATTGGTAATGTAAACATCTTTTACTTTAGTTCTAGGCAATATAATATGGCATATTATATGGAATATTTAAATTGTATACAAATACGAACAAAAGTAGATGAAACAGTTTTAGAACTCTCCAAAAAGTTTTTTGATTTAAATCTGGAGACACTTTTAAAGAGAAAGTGGGGGAATTAAAATATTAGTTTTTAAAGTAAGTAAACCTTAAAACAATTTGTGATATTCTAGCCTCCACATCCAATAAAATAAACCGACAAAACAAACTATTAACTTCTCTATTATGTTTTAATATTGTACATAGTGTAGGATTGACAGACAAGCGTTTGCCATTTTCCATAAAATATATAATTACGGTTTATTATTACTTAGTTAACTTTTTTACTATCCCGGTTATTTAGACCAGGAAACTCGTGTTATCATGACTTCTTTCTTCCTCCAACCATTAGCAGCTCATGGGAGAATTCTATCCTGGTTGGTTAGATATCTGTTTACTGTTTTAAGTGGAAGACGATGATGGCCCAATTACATGTAATTTGGTCATTCTCATCGTAATGTCTCCTTGAATAATAATCATTTAATGTATCTTCATATTACATAGCATCATATCGGTACGATTAATTTTAAGTCTTCATGGCCCATCGTCACGTGGCACGGTTATTACAACAATTATTTTAGGCAATAATATAGGACTAGATGTAATTTAATCTAAAGACACTCACACGCAATTCAGGGATTATATATGTAGCCCTCATTGAACACACATGACCTGAAAAAAGGAGATTAAGGTGTGCTGTTATCTCTCCACCTTCCTGATACCGTGACTTCATCAATAAAATCTACTTTTAATTGCTATCCACGGATGTTCCCACGGAATACCATAGTGGGATCTGTACTTATGTTCTAAGCAAAATGGATATGTTTGGAATGAGATTTAGATATGAATAATTAGAATAATGGGTGGTAAATAGCAGTATGTGAAGGAAACAGGAATGTTTTTCGGAATGATTTGTCATCGTTCAGTGAAACAAAGAAAATCAATAACACTTAACGTTTTTCGAGATCTGCGATCTGATCTCTTCTTCAGGTGAAGAACGTAACCTAATACATAAAATTAAAAACATATGTTTAAATATAAAACAAATCTTACCAAAGCGTTGGTGGCCACGCCTAAGTCAGGGATATTTTTATGCTCGAAACGGTAGTGTTACTGATTTTTTGTTTCACTGAAACGATGGCAAATGTTCCGGAAACATTCCTGTTTCCTTCCCACAATCCTTCCATCTTCAAAAATAACCTTCCAAGCAAAGTATCAGTATGTCCCATAGAGACGTGTCTTTTCCACATGATATAAATTATTTAAGGCCAATCTCTGAGGTTACAATGGATCAATTCAACGGTAAAATAAGAGAGATTTTAGGAGAATAATGAATGTGAATCAAAGGCCTTTCAGTAAACGAGTAATGTGAATGTGTAGATTATTAAGAATGCAGATAAGGTTCTTAGCCAAAAATTATATGTAGAATATTTGAAAAAGACACAAACTTTAACTATATTTCATTTATGAAGGCAATATATGAGGGTTTCTGAAAATTAGATGATAACAACATGGGAACTTTGATAAAGACTGGTTTCATTACACTTCACATTTCAGAGCTACGCAGCCAGTTGTATTGAACAGCCTTTTACAGGTTAGGTATCTATACAATGAATTTTCCATAAGGCACAATGAAGCATCAGTAATAAAATTAGTACTACTTTTTACAATATTTTGGAAAGGTAATTTTGATTGATAAACTAAGGTTACACCTAATGTTTGGATACGATAGTTTTTATGAATAGTAGTTGTTTTTTAACTGTGTTGGGCGGTAAAAATTATATTAAAAATAGTGTTTTGACGTCATTAAGAATCTAAGAATTTTCCAGCCATACGGTACACAAAAGTCCACACTCAAAACATTCCAAGACTACATTCACTCTTATTATCAAATTCTATCAAACCACGCGTTTCTCTCGATTCCCTGTCCAGTAGGATAACTACCTGCCCCTAGTCTCGTAGTAGTGCTAGGTCGCCACCTTTTTGTTATAGATCGCATTTCGATTTGTTTGCCCATTATGTCTAAGGCAGGGTAAAATAAACAGTTTCAAACTTTGGAATGCTGGTTTTGCAGCGACTCTTTATCTTTTGCGGTTTAGCGGGACTGTTCAGACTGCCTTTTTTTTGGATAATGAAAACTCTTGAAAAGTTTGTGTTTGAGGCAACCTCCTCACAAAACCAATTCCCATAAGAGAGGAGTAGTTTGGTAAGCCCGTAGCTAACAGAGCAAAGTATTAAAAGTATCTGAATTATACGGTTTAATAGGATTGATTATAGTGGAGGGAAAGGTTGCAAAAGATTAAGAAATATCAAAGGATAAACACATAGAAGGAGTATAGATTCAAGGTAAGATTTTTTACAGATGCTGGTACCTTTTGAAAGAAATATAACAAAAGAGAGATAAAAAACTGAATTAAGTCGAGACGGAATGATTAAGGTATTCAGTACATTCCACTTTAACTTACTAGTGCAACTGGCGGAAATTTGGCAATTACAGTTTAAACTAAACTACTAGGATATCCTAAATAAACTATAAAAATTCTTGTTGCACAAAAAAGAATTAACACATAAATGATCAAAAGCTTAGCATTTTAAAATGATATCCAGAGAGGCATTGTGGTTTGGGATTCCTAAAAAAGCTGATTCTCCTTTTTAAAAAGAAGTCGGGAGAACACTATAAAAACAACAAGTTAAAAAAATGTACAAAATTTCATGTTTTTGGAAGTATTTGTTAAATGAAATTTGAACCCTGCTTTTATACAACCGGCACAACCCAAATAACGTTATCGTTTTATTGTGTTTTTAATTTTGTTTTCCCTCCCTCTGTCCTCAAAAACGAATAAAGCAACTTTTTTACTGGCAATTTAGAGAAAGATTGGAGAAACTAAAGGATTGGGTTGTTACTATTGTTGTTGAGATCAAACACTGAACTTTACTGAATACATTTAAAATATCAGAAAAGAATGGCATTCATCTGATAATTCAGGAATCATGTATGGAATACATGAGTCATCGATATAAAATAGCGACAGCAAACTGAGACGTAGAGGGAAGTGTAAGAAATGTGATTCTAACCTTGCTATATAAACCATTACAAGAGCTTTGTTGTGCCTGTAGGGGAAAGTACCATTACGTAAACATGCAGGGATAATGTACGGCTATGTGTAATATATCTAGAAGGATCAAATGGCATACAATTTTGTCTTTAGCGTGTCTTTGCGGCACTGTAATAAGACATGGATACGTGTGTGCACTTTCTCTTTCTCAACACACGTATCTTCTTGTTTTGTAAATGACTGAATTAGAGTAACTACTGCGACTGAGGCTTATTTCCAACGATTTTACTATAATCTGGCTAGTAACAAAAGTAATATAATTGCTGATTTGAAAATCTACTGAAATAAATTATTGGACCTGGAAAATTTGCCAAAACAATAAATATCCAATTAATATACATAATGATTTATTATAAATCTAAAACCTTTAAGTATTTAAGAATAGGGAAATTACTGTTTTACTATCTCTTATGTATAAAGACATAAATGAAATAAGTTTAAGTAAGTTTTAAGAAGTGTGTAATTCAAACAACCCAATACGTTGAAATAAAAAGCCTGGTAAAGAGAATTAGTGCAGAAAAATAAAGTTCACAACCTCTAACCATAACTTAAGTTCATTAAAGTCTTTTAAAAATAACGATGCATGCACATTGTTTTTTTACAAATGACTTAACGTTTGATCGTTACGATTCATAATTTGTAAAAACCACAAAAAATAAATCCAATATTTCAATTAGAACAGTGATTGAAAAATGCTGCAGATCAAAATCGAATGTAAAATTTCAGTGGGTGCTCATAAAATGGCGCCGTTTTCTGAATCGAGAGAACACTGATTGATAGCTTTGGATGTGAATTGTGAAGTCCCCGTTTCCAAATATACACATACACAACCATTCATCAGTCACAAACATGTACTATTCTTCGCATTCTACACAAGCTTGCTTTCTAAATGTTTTGATGGACAGCTCCATATATGCAAAAGATGTTGATAAACTCATATATTATAAAGCATGAAAGTTTGCTTTACAGGGAAAGTTTAAAAAAATGATATGTGTTTAGATAATGATTTTTATGTAAATCAGAAAGGTGTAATTTAATGAGAAACTATTTAAATACAAGCTAGATATTTAGCCTTAAAACTACCATCTTCCATTGCTTAAAACATTTTAAAAGGCCAAGGAATACATGTGCAAAAATAAATATATGAATGAACTATTTTAAGGAACGTTATGAACGTTGTATATGCTATGTAAAGGAACTATATACTATTTTAACTAAAACCATCAATGTTTTAGTCATTAAGCCACTGCGTATCCGCACTTGGATTTTTACATGTATGGCTGAAAATCGCAGTAACTTCAACGAGGATCACACACCATAATCGTCATAGTTCCTTTTGGATTTTACTTGGGTCAAGTGAAAACTGAATATACATTATAATAGCCTGGTCATATAATATTGAAATAAGGTCATACAATGGTTTATTTTAAACACAATATTCCACGTATAGTTCCCTCGTAGGATTGAAACTTCGATATGAAACTACGGTTTTACACTGCAACTTCCACATAATAATTTTGTCTGGTTTAGGGGTCTACTTAAATTCGATCAAAATATTTTGTGGATCTAATTTTAACGATACACACTGTAGTATTATTGACGTCTTCAGGGTTCAATGTGTGTCCTCGACGTGCTGTGATACAGGTGAATCATTGCAATAACGTAATACAGTGGGAATATAATTTAATGCGTACAGAAAATATATTGAATATTTTCTATACAATTGGAACCGAACTAATTCTAAAACCATACACCTTTGCATTATATGTTTTTTGTAATAAAACGTTTATGAAACTTCTATATGTAAGTAAATGCTAGAATACAAAAATTGACTCTACGGTCGCCATCTCTAATCTTAAACCCACTGGAAACCTAACAACAAAATTTATGAGGACATCATAATATAGATGATTTAATAACTAACATCAAGATTATCACATTGAGTTACTACTTACAAAGATTGTAACCTTCGATTCAGTGGAGAATACACAATACTGCAGCTAGAATTACCTAGAATAAAAGAAATTTCTAGAAATAAATTCCTATTTTTACCAGGGTTTTGAAAATAAACTAATATCTTTTCTTTTAAATTAATTTTAATTACCCTTACTTATAACATACCCCACATAATCCATATATACGTTTTGGTGACATAAGGTGAGATATAATAAACGTAAATTTGGCGTAAATGAGCCAAGTTTAAACATCAAATTAAATAAAACATAAAGTAGGCCATCCCACTAATTTTCGCTTGCCATGTGTATTCTGTTTCGGTTCAACATAACGAAAAAATAATGAATATTTTATTTTGACAAAAAAGTAAAGTCAATATGTAGAATCAAATATCAAGAAATAAGAAACACATAAATCAGTAAGGAGAAGAAAAAGGACAGAAAATATCTTTTTATTCAGTGATTTATGCTTACTCAGTGCTTTTACTCTGTTTTATTGTCAGATCCTTCCTCCCAGTAATCCCCAGGACCGATCTGTACTGTTTCTCCTTGGTGATTATCTAGGATTAGGATAAGGTTGTAGACTTATAAACGATTCCTATATGGATGATTCATCTGATACTTGTTTAAAGTTCTAGATACTATAAAATTGCATTCCCTGAAAAAAGCACATGGTATAGAATTATGTAAAAGTGTGATCTATTGGTTAAAATACTTGTGGAATATTGTACATTAATATGATAATGATAAAATATAAAATTTAAACGGATTCTCTTATAATCTTAACAATTCATATTAATTATGTTTTTGTGAACTTGGGAATGTGTTAAAATGTTGGGTTACTTTCATCAGTTGAATATTGAAATGACTAAAAAATATTAATAATGACATGTTATTGCATGTCTGTTCTAATAATCTAAATAACTGATAACTCGCTTCTATTAGCTGACGATTAAATTTGTATTGATGAAATTGTTTCATGATCTTAAATACTTTGAATATATCTACTTAAGCTCCTAAATAAAGGTATAGGATTACTTTATTTGTCAAAAAAGTATAGAGAGAGAAGAGAGAGAGAAGAGAGAGAGAGAGAGAAGAGAGAGGGAGAGAATCATTTCTTAATATGGTTAGTTTCCAGTCAAGGCTTTGCATTTGATAAATAAGGATAATGACATTTCATTTACTTCAGTGGTGTATAGTTGAGTTCCATGAAATATGTTGAAGATATCATTACTATAAGTTTACTTTGTAAAACATTGCCAGTATAGGTTCATCTACATATGATAACCGTTTTCTCCGCCTTTCGCGAGCGGAATTTTACGTTATACTAACACCCTAGACATGTGCACGAGGCAAATTAGCTGATTTTAATTGGTAATATATTAACTCCTCGTCCCAAGTAAATTGGTTGATGAATATCCATTCTTAAAGTTTAAACTTAGTTCTTTGTTTAGACGATGAAAGAATTGTGAAGGAATCAAGACCTTGTTTATTCCGGTATAAAGCCAAAGGTCCAGTGATTAGCTAAAAATTTAATAATGTTACGTCCTCAATAATAAATAGCCTTAGATCATAACTACAATATAACATAAAAGAAACAAAGTCATGCCAGAATGATTACTTATGTTTTTCAAACGGTTGTGTTATAATTAGTTTCATTTAATGTATTAGATTAATTTAGTACTAAAATTATAAACTTAAAGTAAATATTTTGTAGTAGTTAAGGTAACGTTTAGCTTACAAAGTTCCAAGTTAAAAAAAAATATTCACATTACCTCTATTTAAATGTATATTGTTAAAAAAAGCAAACGTGTAAGAAATAAAGAACTACCATCAAATTGTTAGTTATTCTATCCTGCCAGGAAGGATACAAGTAAAAACTGTAAAAACTAACTATTGCTACTGATTAAAAGTAAAGTGAATCATCTAATAGGCAAGAAAGTCGTGGCCGTAAAATAATTTGTCTGATACATAATCATAAAAATCAAGCTCCTAAAAATGAACAGGATAAATATTAATACTTGTGAGATCATGTAAAGAATAATGTTCACTATCTAACTTTCACAATAAAAATAATATTTATTTTCATTAATTTGGAGTAAATAAATAAAAAAGGAGTATTAAACTTACAAGATTTGCTATTAATATAAAGTAAAAACCTGATATGGTAAATAAAACATTGATTACATTAATCGTATGTATTTTATGGAAATATATTTGATTTGCAAACTTGAGATTGATCTGAGATTATCAATTGAACAAATCCAAAATCACATTGTATGACGATTGCCATGCTTCATTATAAGCAATAATTTAACCTTATATCTCACAGTGACGGCAGTCGACAAACGGCCTCAATGGCTAACCTGGCCCTTACTAGCCATGTACTATTTCAACATGGAGCTGAGCTGAAGAATACAAATGAAACATTCAAAATCACATTGGCTGAAGGTGTAAATTACATCAATATAACAATAATTAACCATCTATCAAACATGAAGCAGTGACAAACGGCCTCATGGCTACCTGGCCTTACTATGCCATGTACTATTCAACATGAGCTAGCTGAGAATACAAATGGAACATTCAAAATAACGTTGCATGCAATTGTTTTTTTTACAAATGACTTAAGACGTTGATCGGCTTACGATCATATTTGTAAAAACCACAAAAACTAAATCCAATATTTTCAATTGAACATTGATTGAAAAAATGCTGCAATCAAAAATCTAACAGTAAAATTTTCAGTGTGTGCTCATAAAATGGTCGCCGTTTCTGGGGAATCGAGAAGAAACACTGATGATAGCGTGGATGTGAATTGTGAAGTCCGTTCCAAATAATACACATACCAACACATTCATAGGACACAAAATGTTACTATTCTTCGCATTCTGACACATGTGCTTTCTAAATGTTTTAGATGGACAGCTTCCATATATGAAAAGATGTTGATAAACTATATATTATAAAGCATGAAATTTGCTTACAGAAAGTTAAAATGAATCTGTGTTTAGATAATTGATTTTTATGTTAATCAGGAAAGGTTGTAATTTAATGAGAAACTATTTAATACAAGCTAGATATTAGCTTAAAACTACCATCTTTCCATTGCTTAAAACATTTTAAAAGGCCAATGATATTGTGCTAAAATAAATATATTATGAAACTATTTAAGGAACGTTTATGAACGTGTATATGCTGTGTAAGGAATATATACTATTTTAACTAAACCTCATGTTTTAGTCATTAAGCCACTGCGGTATCCGCACTTGTATTTTTAATGGTATGGCCTGAATGTTGATAGTGTTTTGAAAATAGCAGTAACTTCAACGAGGTTCACACCCACATAATCGTTCATAGTTCCTTTTTGGTTTTTACTTTGGGTCAAGTGAAACTGAATATAATTATATTAGCCTGGTGATATAATATGAAATAAGTCATACAAATGGTTTATTTAAACCACAAGATTCCACTATCGTCCTCTAGATTGACTTGATATGAACTACGGGTTTACGACTCAATTCACACATAATAATTTTTGATTGGTGTAGGTCTTATGAATAGTCACAGATCAAAATTTTTGTGGATTAATTTTACGATTTACACACTGTAGTATTTTGCGGTCTTCAGGGTTCAAATGTTGTCTCGACGTGCTGTGGGATACAGGTGAATATTGCAATAAACGTAATACAGTGGGAATATATTTAATGGTACAGAAAAATATATTGAAATTTTTCTATACAATTGGAACCGAACTAATTCTAAAAACCATAACCATTGGCATTATTGTTTTTTAATAAAACGTTATGAACTTCTATATGTAAGTAAATGCCTAGAATACAAACAATTGACTCTACGGTCGCCCTCTCTAATCTTAAACCACTGGAAACCTAACAACAAAATTTATGAGGGACATCATAATATAGATGAGTTAATTAACTAACATTCAGATTATCACATTGAGTTTACTTACAAAGATTGTATACTTTCGATTGCAGTGGAGGAATACACAATTACTGCAGTAGAAATACCTAGAATAAACTGAAATTTCTCGAAATATATTCCTATTTTACCAGGAGTCTTTTGAAAATGAAACTAATATCTTTTCTTTTTTAAATTAATTTAATTTACCCTTACTTATAACATACCCACATAATCCATATATACGTTTGGTGGACATAAGGTGAGATATAATAAAAACGTAAATTTGGCAGTATATGAGCACAGTTTAAAAACATCAAATTACTAAACATAAAGTAGGCAGTCATAATTTTCGCTTGCCATGTGTATTCTGTTCTTTCAACAATAACGAAAATAATAATATTTTATATTGACAAAAAGTAAGGTACGAGTTTAATGTAGGAATCATCATATCGAAGGAAATAAAGGAAACACATAACTCTGTAAGGAGAAGAAAGGCAGAAAACTATCTTTTATTCACGTGATTTATGCTTACTCAGTGGCTTTTACTCTGTATTTATTGTCCGCATCCTTCCTCCAGTATCCCCAGGCGATTGTTACTGTATCTCCGTGTGATTATCTAGGATTAGGATAACGGTTGTAGAGCTTATACGTTCTATATGGATTGATTCATCTGTTACTTGTTTATAGTTCTAATAGCTGATAAAAAATTGCATTCTGAAAAAAGCAAACTTGTATAGAATTATGTAAAGTGTGATCTATTGTTAAAATACTTGGTGGAATATTGTTACATTAATATTATAATGATATAATATAAAATTTAACGGATTTCTGGAGTAATTTAACAATTTATATTATTTAGTGTATTTTTGTGGAACTTGGGAATGTGTTAATGTTGGGTACTTCATCAGTTGAAAAATTGTTAAATGACTAAAAAATATTTAATAATTACAATGTTATTGATGTCTGTTCTATATCTAAATAATGATAACTCGGCTTTTTTTCTTTTTAAGTGACGATTAAATTAGTCATTGATGTAAATTGTTTCATGATCTTATACTTTTTTTTTGCTATATCTACATTAAGTCTAAATAAAGGTATGGATACTTTATTTGTCCAAAAATGTATATGGAGAGAGAGAGAGAGAGAGAGAGAGAGAGAGAGAGAGAGAGAGAGGGATAGAAATCATTTTTAGATATGAGTTAGTTTCCAGTCAAGGCCTTTTGCATTTGATAACTATTGATATATGACATTTCATTTACTTCAGTGGTGTTATAGTTGAAGTTCATGAAATATTGTTGAAATTCATTACCTATAAAGTTTACTTGTATAACATGGCCCAGTATAGGTTCATCACATATGATAAACCGTTTCTCCGCCTTTTCGCAGCGGGAAATTTTACGTTTATACACCCTAACAGTGTGGCACTGGGCAAATTAGGGCTGATTTAATTGGTAATATATTAAGCTCCTCGTCCAAAGTAAAATTGTGATGAATATCCATCTTAAAGTTTTAAACTTAGTTCTTTGTTTAGACGATGAAAGAATTGTGAAGGAATCAAGACTTTTATCAGGATAATAGCCAAAGTCCAGTGATACTAAAAATTTAATAAAGTTACGTCCTCAGTAGATAAATAGCTTAGACATAACTAAATATAACTAAAGAAACCAATCATGCACAGATGATACTTATGTTTGTCAAAAACGGTGTGTTTATAATTAGTTTATTAATATTATTAGATAATTTTAGTATCTAAATTATAAACTTAAAGTAAATATTTTGTAGAGAGTTAAGGTAATTTTAGCTTACATAGTTCCAAAGTTAAAAAAAATTATTACATTACCTCATAATTTAAATGTTAATTGTTAAAAAAAGCAATCGTGTTGAAAATAAAGAAACCTTACCATTCAGAATTGTTGTTATTCTATCATGCAGGAAGATAACAAGTAAAAAACTGGTAAAAACTTTAAAAACTTATGCTACTGATTAAAAGCTAAAGTAATCATTATAGGCAAGAGAAGTGTGTCGTAAAAAATTGTCGATACCATAATCACTAAGATCAAGCTCCTAAAAATGGAACAGGATACATAATAATAGTTGTGAGTTCTGTAAGAAGTAATGTTCATCTAATCTAACTTTCACAAATAAAAATACATATTTATTTTCATTAATTTGGAGTAAATAATAATAGAGTATTATACTTACAAGAATTGCTATATAAATATAAAGTAAACACCTTATGGTAAATAAACATTGATTTACATTAATCGTATGTATTTATATTTGGAAAATATTTTATTTGCAAACTTGAGATTGATCTGAGATTATAAATTTGAACAAAATCTTCAAAAATCACTTGTGTTAATGACGATTGCATGCATTCATTATAAGCAATAATTTAACCAATATATCACAACAGTGACGGCAGTGACAAACGGCCTCAATGGCAACTGGCCCTTACTAGGCCATTGTACTATTCAACCATGAGGCTGAGCTGAAGAATACAAATGGAACATTCAAATCACCATTGTGCTGATGGTTAATTTACATTCAATATAAGCAATAATTAAGCCATCTATCACACAGTGAAGGCAGTGCCAAACTGGCCTCAATGGCTACCCTGGCTTACTAGGCCATGTATATTCAACATGAGGCTGAGCTGGAATACAAATGAAATTCAAAAATTCACATTGTGCTGAAGGTTTAAATTGCATTCAATATAAGCAATAATTAAGCCATCTGATCACACAGTGAAGGCAGTGACAAACGGCCTCAATGGCTAACCTGGCCCTTACTAGGCCATGTACTATTCGAACATGAGGCTGAGCTGAGAATTACAAATGGAACATATCCAAAATCACATTGTGCTGACGATTAAATTGCATTAATTACTAAGCAATAATTGAGCCATCTATCACACATTGAAGGCAGTGGACAAATCCGTACTCAATAGCTAGCCTAGCCCTTACTAGGCCCATGTACTATTCAACATGAGGCTGAGCTGAGAATACAAATGCTGAACATATCCAAAAACACATTTGTGGCTGACGATTAAATTGCATTCATTATAAGCCAATAATTAAGCCATCTATCACACATTGAAGGGAAGTGACAAACGGCCTCAATAGCTAGCCTACGCCCTTACTAGGCCATGTAAACTATTTCATATCATGAGGCTGAGCTGAGAATACAAATGGAACATATACCAAAAAACAACAATTGGTGCTGACGATTAAATTGCATTCAATATAAGCAATAATTGAGCCATCTATCCACACATTGAAGGCCAGTGACAAAACCGTACTCAATAAGCTAGCCTAGCCCTTACTAGGCCATGTACTATTTCAAACAATGAGGCTGAGCTGAGAATACAAATTGGAAAACATAATCCAAAATCACATTGTGCTGACGATTAAATTGCATGTCCATTATAAGCAATAAATTAGAAGCCATCTATCACCACATTGGAAGGGAGTGACAAACGGCCTCAATAGCTAAGCCTAGTCCTGTACTAGGCCATGTACTATTCAAGATGAGGCTGAAGCTGAGAATTACAAATGAGAACATATCCAAAAACACATTGTGCTTGACGATTAAATTGCAGTTCATTATGAAGCAATAATTGAGCCATCTATCACACAGTGAAGGCAGTGACAACACGTACTCAATAGCTAGCCTAGCCCCTTACTAGGCCATGTACTATTCTAAGCATGAGGCTGAGCTGAGAATTAACAAATGGATCATATCCAAAAACACATTGTGCTGACGATTAAATTGCAATTCATTAAAAGCAATAAATTGGAGCCATCTATCACACATTTGAAGGCAGTGACAAAACGTACTCAATAGCTACTAGCCTAGCCCTTCACGTAGGCCATGTACTATTCAAGATGAGGCTGAGCTGAGAATACAAATGGAACATCATCCAAAAACACATTGTGCTGACGATTAAAATTGCATTCATTATAAGCAATTAATTGATAGCCATCTACAGCAAAGGCAGTGACAAACGGTAGTAATATACACTACAAAAACAAGAAGATACGTGTTGAGAAAGTGCACACACGTATCCATGGTCTTATACCAATTTCCGCAAAGACACGCGGAAAGCCCTTTGGTATGCCATTTTGATCCTCTAGATGTATTACATAGCCTACATTTATGTATTAATTAAACGATCAGCTTGTTTTATCCAACAACACCAAACAGCATCCCTTAAATTCTACCAACCTTTAATAAATTTTAACAAAGAAGTGCGTTATTCCTTATGAGAAGAAAAGAGAAAAAAACAAAATTCAAGGAAAAAAACTACAACGTTTCCACATTTTCAAAACGCAGACTATTACCCCAAGTTTCGGCATAGCTGCAGCGATTAATAACCCCATCGATGACTGCAAAATGCAAATTTTCTATCGTTTCTTTAAACCTTGTTCTAAAAACCAGCTTATTCTCCTAATAATCTGTGTCCACTCAATGTTGTCTTTGAAGAGGTTTGTAATAACCAAACGACGGGTGAAATTACAGAAATGGGTCTCTAACAAACCACACCCAGCAAACACGTTTAGTAATTGTTTTAATTTTTGTTAACTTTGTCCTTAACTTCAATAGTGAGGCCAATCGGGTGTCTTTGTCAGTGGAAGTTACTTAAAATTAACTAGTTAACTTCCACCCAACAGTCATTCCGTTTGAATGATCCAATTCAGTTTTCTCTCTTCTCTTTTGTTGTTGTCATTCTAAACTGAAAAGCATCTGTAACAAATCTTCACGCTGACTAATCATGCCAATCAGATAACTGAATGAAGAGTCTTGCAAACAAGCATTCAAAAAGTTTGAAAAAATGTTGAAATTACCCAGACCTATCTATAGTACAAAAAAAATCATATTTTTAAAATCGAATTGCGGTCATACACAAAAGTCATGTGACCTTCACCCCCTACGGAAAACTAGGGCAGGGATAACTATCGACTGTGAAATCACAAAACGTTGGCACCGTGAGCTACCTGCCTTCAAAGACTTTTATCACATTCGCTCTAAGATATTTCGGGTCACGGTTTTGGTCAGTATCATGTCAAGCGGACGCGCCAAGATACTACGATCCTTTTGTGTTAAGATTAATAAATGTCAAGCAATTTTTAAATTGTGTGCAAAACTGAAAGCTATAAGACATTACTGATATTTACCATCCATTTTCTAGTTTATTCATACTCTATATCTGACTCCACTTCATGAAAACATTCATGACATTAGTCAGAATCGTGCAAACTGTTATCTGTGGGAACTGCGTGGATAGCAGTAAAAGTAGAGTTCATTGATGAAATCTTTGTAATTAATTGAGAGAACAGCACATCTAATCTCTGTTGCAGGTCAGTGGTGCCCAACGAGAGCTATATCTTACAGTATAATCCCTGAATCGCGGTGAGCCGTCTTCAGATTAATTTAAATCGGATGTGTTACAATTGCCCCATCAAGTATCATATTGTTGTCCTAAAATACATTATTTATTATTACCATGCCGCTGCTTTATGGCGCCTGGAGTGCTTGTAATTGTCATACCTACATGAGATGTAATGTGGAAACAATACATTTAGGTGATTCCTATTCAGGGACACAATCTGTCTCTACATTACCTGAGATGACAAATTACATGTCATTGGCCATCATCGTCCTTCCCTCAGCTATGCAGATTACTCGTAACAAACCATTAAGAACTCTTTCATGATGCTAATGTTGGACGGAAGAAGTCATAATAACTTCCTGATGTAATAACGGAGAAGTAAAGAGTCTCCTGTGTAGTATTAAAGTTAAGTAATATATTTATATGAAAATTTCAAAGCTTTTATCAATCCTGCACTAAGTAAAAATTAATTTAAAGATAATGAAGTGTTTAATAGTGTTGTTATTTCGCAATTTTATTTCAATTTAGCTAGAACACTACAAATGTATTTTAAGGTATATATTTTTCAAAATTCTATTGGATAAGTGGTACACAAAATTTAGATTTTGCTATCTAATATTTTAATTCCTCCATTTAGTTTCTAATATTAAAAACAAGATTCAAATAAAAAATACATAAATGTTTTAAGTTTTTAAAACTGTTTACCCGTTTTTTTGAAATGGATTCAGTTTTTTAAATAAAAAATTAAATGGTCCGAGAAATGTCCTTTATATATACATAATATAAGGTGTACTTTTGTTTAATTAAAAAAATAACCATATAAAAGGGAATTTAGTAGAAAAACGCGAAATTTCAACAAGGATTTAAGCCAATGTTTGTCCTCAAAGTATCAAGGTGTTTCAGTATTTCTAAAACTGTTCTGTGGTATTGGCTTATATTATTGTCTTTTAATTTCTTAGTTTTAACAAATCTGAAATAATTTTTTAATACAACGGACAGACTTATCTATATATATATTATATATATATATAATTGGTGCAAAAGGTAATTTCAAGCACAGGGGTGCACCAATTAGTTTTATGTTTTCCCCCCCCCCCCCCCCCCCCCCCCTTTTTTAGCTGAGGTTCTTTTTTTCACTAGTTTAAATAACCGAATGAAACCCTAAAGAAGCATGCTCCAAAATAGGATGACATTAGATGCTACTGACGATCAGCTGGTTAATCTGACCTTTGGAAATGGGTTCATTTACTTTTCTACACAGGTAAATAACTGGGCAACAGTGTCCGGTTCGGTGTTTGTGGGTGGGGGTGGAGGGTGGCAACAACCATCATCGGACTGTTTTGGTGTAGGCTGCACATGTAAAGATACTCATGTTTCCAAAAGGATAAATGTTTGTAATAAGGTTCCTAACTGCAGAATTAAATGATTTGGAAATATGCACTCAGTTGAGTGAAATCTTTATATTACATGCTGAAAATAGTATTGTGTCACACAAAACTGCGCAATATAAAACACTTTCCCATTTAATGAGAATTTAACTATATGAAAAATCTAAGACATTGGATTAGTGCATAATGTATCTAGATGGCGTAATTAGCCCAGCTAGATGTATACGAGAATATAGATAAGCTATCTATAGACTAAGAAAATTGTTACATTTTGGAAACATGACAAAAATCGGAACTATGAGGCCTGTTAACTCGACAACAGGACGTCATTCACTCTTCAGTTGTCAGGTGAATAGAGTGTGGGTTCGGAAGCTAATACAAAACGCAATAATGGGATTAGAATTAGAAATACAATTTTTCATATGAAGTTTATTGTACAATTCCCTGGTTTTTATTTTTTTACTTCTATGTTCGAGACCGAAAGGCGGAGCAAAAAACGAGCACATTATGATAGAACTGAGTAGTTCCATTTGGAAATTCCACATTTTGTAAAATAACGTAATATGGTTTACTGTTACAAAATTCAATTTACCAAATAAGTTATTTATGAAATAATTTGTTAAACTAAAAAAGCATTTTTAGAATACTCAGAACCATTAGTTTTTACACGTATGATCGTGAGCGCGCTCGCTGGAGAATAGGATTTAATTCACGATGGGAGCAAAAGTTGAAAACATTCCAACGAGTCGATCATTCTAGGATACCTTGCGGATCCTTTCATTTCCTGAGTAATTGGATAATGAATTACCCTTTATTAAAACCCAACCGCCCACCTCTGAAAACGATGTATTTCACTGTTCACACGCGATGCTAAGGTTTATCGTACATATTAGCATTACCTTAAAGCTTCTTCATTTATCCTACTTCCGTACCTTCATCATTAATTCTTCATACCTTGTAACAGAAGAACGGGAAAATGTTGGGAAACAAATACGTGTCCTGATGAAGCCCAGCCAATGACAAAAGTTGGATCTTAAAATTAAAAGTCCAGTTGTGAATTCTTCTCATAAAATCTAAATGTAAACATTAATAAGGCTACTCAGTGATGATAATCCTTAGCATCTGCTTCCAAATGACAGGAGAAAGCAGGATAAGGATTAGTGAATGATCAAGCAGAGGATTAAAATAATCTAATGTGTTGTACTCTTAACTCAGTGTATTTGATTGTCCAGTAAAATCTCTGGTGGTTTAAAAATGCTAAATCAAACATCCATTTATTATTCACCATTTATAACAAACCCGGATGAATATTAAAATAGCTTAAACTTTTGCACCAAGTTGCGCTGGAAAAAAGTGGCATAATGGATTTTTGAAATTTATAACTGGTTAAATAAATTCACAGAGAGAATAAGAAACGGTTGTTACAGTGCTACACTGAAAAAAAGGCCTTCAAGAGAACTGTATAAACATGTGACCTTCCCCCCCGATGATATTTCTAAAAGGGCTTTCTAAGCTCCGCACCAATAGGGGGGGGGCTCTGAAAGAATTTACCAAATTCATCATTTTCCATCAAAAAAATATAAAGTAAGTGAAGTAATATGAAGTAAAGTGAAGCGCCATTTTTAAGTGTCTACCAAATGCATTAAATTATCATAATTGTCTTTTCGATACTGGCAAACTGTCGCTACTTCAATCCGTTACCCTACTTTTTGTACAACAAACGTTATTCCAAAATCATTACATTTTTTACAATTTCGTTGTTACATTGTTCAGGAAAACATAATAAACATACCTTTTTAATATAAAATATCCAAATAATAATTTGGAAGACAAAGGAGTTAATACATTCAAAATAATGGTTATGAAGGTATTTTATGTTTTCGAGATTGGCAACAGTTTCAGAAACGAATCTAGACGTCATTTGCGTTTCTCCTAGGACCGGGCATCTTAAACAGTTCGCCGAATCGTCATTCTATTTCATAAAGCATTTTGAAGAGTAGTAGGTTTTCATTTTATGATAATTTTACTACTAAGGATTGCTTTAAGCGGTATTGTGAAGTTTTTTTAATATATAAATAGATACACTACAACATTGTATGCTTTAGTGTGTTAATACAATTATATTAACTTTTTTCAAAACGAAGTTTATATTTTCTTTGTGAGCCTCTAGGCCTATCTCTCCCGAATTTGGAAATATTCATTTACTATAAATTCGTTACCTGAAAAACATAATTTTAAATTAGATTTTGTCCACTGCTTATCTTTAATTTGGATTGTATTTTATGTTTAGTTAAAATTCCATAGGAGATAACATACGAGAAGGTCTTCATTTCATTTATTATAAACTTGCTTTGTTATCCATTGATTAAAAAGTCAATATTTTTGGTTTCATATTGTATCATGTTATCTTTTTTATTTTTAGCTATAAACACAACATAAGCAATGCATTATTTATTACACAATAATATTTTTATTTACAATAAAATAATATTTTTTTTTAATTTATTTTTTTAAAAAAAAATGTAATTTTTTTATTATGCGATAATGATGCCAACGATCTCGTTACCATACAATTTAAATTATTTAAATTTGTTACTCACGAATGTTTTTAATTTTATCCTTATGTTTCTATTACCAAATTAGTTTCGTACTATAGAATATATATTCAATAATAATATGTTAACTTCAGTATTAGGGGCTAATTTTTTAGCTTATTCTTTTGGAGTTTTCATTGAAACTTTGCGTCTGTATGTTTTTTTTTCTTTTCTTTTCTCTCTATGAAATATATATACCTTGTAACTGTTGGTCACATATAATATTAATTTTTAATAAGAATATCTTACCCTAAACTCTCCTTTCGTAATATAAAAGATTTGTAATCCTGTTAGCCATTTGGCAGAACGTCTTAAGGTTACAAACAGCCGTAAGTTTGGATATTTTACTCGGTATCCTCCTTAGCTTAACCTCAAACTTCCCCCTCTCCCGCGTAATGTACAGTTTGCAACCCAGGACCTTTTCATATCGTAATTATGCTAATTGCAGAACGTGTAAGAGTTACAAAACAACCATAAGTTTTTGAGAATTTAAACAGGTATCGCGCCTTATCTCTTAAAACTCAATAATCCTTGTCGAAGGGGGAAGGTTGTCGTATCGTAAACTGATGGTTCGTCGGTCACTAAATGTTTTCACTCTTTGAGAGAGAATTAATGGTTTAAGTTGTAACTTGTTGAATGTGTTCCCTAACTGAATAGAGTGACCACGCCTCTCGTGTTCTTTTTATGGAACTGCTATGATAGGGATCGCTATCCACAATTAAAGGGGAACGAGGAAAAAATAAATCGGAAGTTTTTCTTTGTGTTGTTTACTTGGTTCCTGGAAAATTAAAAAAAACGCTCCAGCCTGCCCTCGTTCTAAATAATGAATACATATTTTGTCCTAATAAGGTTTTGTAAAGGAATGTTCGATTCTACAGTATTATACATTAAGTGTAAATCCGTTAAACAAATCTTATGTCATATCTTAAATAAAAAGTTTAATGGTGATTTGGCCGACAACTATTTAAACTAAATCCAACGTACAATAACAGGTTTATATAAGAAGTAAAAAATTTTGAATTCTTTTTTTGTATGATTTACATACGAATATTACTAGTATGTAGGTTATTCAAAAATTATGTAGACTGTGAAGTATATCAGGAGTATATATTTCTTCAAACTTTTTAAAATCTTAAAAGATAGTTGCGTTAGAATTTTAACGATGGGATCTTGTTATTTGATTAAGTGTAAATTTACCATCAATTTAACATTTCTCTTGCAGGTCCGTTCTTTTAATTTAATAGGAATTAATTGCATTGTTTTGAATATTATATATAGCTAAGGTTAGAATGAAATTTAAATTTTCTGAAATGTTAGCTACACTTTTTCTAATTGATTCGATTAGATTTACAAATAAACATTGATTAGAACTCTGGGATCCGTAAGACTCGAATTCTCCGCAGAGCCCTATCGCTTATCTAAAAGATTAGACAACGTAAAAAGTGGTAAACATCACACTTGATATTATTTTAATACA
>NW_025778294.1:0-17466 GCF_021130785.1 Homalodisca vitripennis
ATATATATATATATATATTATATCATTTTATATAGATTTATATTTTTAGATATAAAAGTAGATAAGAATGTAAGGGTTCTAGCTCACTTTTGGGGACAGTCAGAAAATCAACGTAAAATACTGTTTAAAGGACAATAAAACTTATCTGTAACTCACGAATGATTAAATCTAACCTGAATCTATATCCTGTTTTACTGTTTCATTGTAGGCTTCTAATTTCTTAAGCTGTTTTATTGAAAAAATCCAGAAATCTTACGAAATCTTTATTCCACGAAGTTAAGTGTAAACACAGTCTTTATCTTTAATAGTCTTTTTCCCAGTTAACAACTAAGTGTAATTTTACATTTTTGTTTAATTCTTTAATCCTTTTTTTTTATCCAAAACAGGTTCAAAAATCTGTTTGGCAAGTGTACTTTAACAATCTTCCAACTTCCGGCAAATATTGTAAACCCGAATTTATCTCTTTCCATTTTCTCCAAATTCAAGATTCAATGTTTCTTCCTTTCTTCCAATTCATTTAATTCCTTATACTCTTTAAACTCTCCATTCTCCAATATCATTTTAAACTCTTTCAAGAAATCAATTTAAATAGAAAAAATTTAAAGACGGAAAAAAATGAAAATTCGCTAACATTTACTCGAGAAGTTCAGGGGAGAATGTGAAGTAAAACCGCATTCTTTTCACAGAGGGTTCTTCGTTTATTATCTCCAACATGTACTATAAAATCATCGAGGATTTATGGTTCAAATATCATTAAACACATTCAAACATCCAGATAATGAAAAAATACAGGTAATATCTTTTCATAATAAACGTGTGTATCGATACCTTACAAACCTAATGTAGTTCTTTGAAAAGGAAAATTAAATTTTGTCAATGGTTTCAAGAGATAAGTAAAAATTTTTAATCTGTTTTCTAAATTCTGTAACAAATTTTGTATGCCTTCTTGTCTCTATATTGCAATTTTGTAAGCAGGTTATTCAAATGGGTTAATTTATTTCGAACTTTCTTAGGTTTTAGGTCTTTCTAACAAAATAAAAATACAACCTCTACAAACTAAATATCTTTTATCGAGAATTTCTCCTCTATTAGCACTCTTGTAACAGTTGGCATTTATACTCTTCCATGTAAACAAAAAAGATTTTTTATAAAAATGGAGATTATGGAACTAAGTCTGCCGAGATATAAATTTTTCAGCGCAAATGTTTGTGTTTACAGTTTCTTACATCAGAGATAAATAGAAAATAATTTCAATCTATTGTACAAACTATTTAGGATAATATGTGTACGATTACAAAGATTATTCCGGAAGAAATCGAGGATTTTTCATCAGCGAAAGAGTATATTTTTGAAGTTTTAGAAGGAATGAAAGAGAATAATATGAAACATCATCAATTATTGTAAAAGACAAAATGAATGATTGTGTCTTTGCGTGTAGTGTTGTTAGTGTGCGTGTTGGCGCTATGGGGGAATCACATCACATTTCAACTTCTATCGGTGTCTATTGGTTTAGAGACTTGGCCCTGCACTGCTACTGTCCAACCAAGTTTATGGATAGGAGCTTTAATTCGGGTCTTAGTCTCTGGAATTTTTTTGTTCCCAAGTCTCATTTTTCTTTGGTAACTCCTGTGGTAGAAGTTGACGGTGAGATACAATTATTGGGTATTTGTGGAGGGTAGGTGTTTTGTAAGTGTAATGTTGTATTAATGAATGTTGTGAATGATGAATGTATAGGAACCGAATTAAGGAAGAGAAGGAAATGTTTACGAATTAAGGAAAGGTGAAGGAATTAAAGGAATGAAGTGGAAAGGTGAGGGATAGCAAATGGCGCGCCAACCACAGTTGTCATTACTCGGCTTGTTCTATAGTCATTACACTATGGCCACTCGTGTAAACGACTAAGTCCCCAACCACTGAACGACAACCATGTCTTCCTCAATATAAAAAGCGCGCCCTGAAGCTCTGCGGATTTGAACCCAGAACCTCAGGCTTTGAAGGCAAGCGTCTTACCAACTGAGCTACGGAGAGTCTCGAAGGTTATAAGCTATATCTCTGCTATATAAGTTGTTCAATTAGTGATTGCTAGTTTACAAAATTTATTAATAATTTTATATTTCAAAAACCACTCAACCGATTTTAATGAAATTTGGTAAACATATTGTAAATACTTAACTCTTTCGACTTAACTTATCCATAAGGGTGACAATCATCCCCATATTTCTTAATATTCATAAAAAAATAAAAAAAAATTATCAGCAAAATCTGAATGAAACTTCAAAAACAAGCGAGTTCAACTTAATATTTTCATGAAAATAACAAAATTTCAAAAAACTACCCCAATCATCCCTTCTCTTAAAACTCTTATATCTCGAGAACTATTGGAGCTTTTTTGCTGAAATTTGGTATATAGGATTCAGTAAATATTTAAAGTATTTTTTAAAATCATAACTTCCGGTCCAACCCTTAAGTGGACCTTGGAATAGTTTTTTGTTAATATCATCCCCATTTTTTAAGATATTCATTTGATCTTAAAAATGAATACTTATATCAAATGTCTTTTACAATTCTGTAAAGTTTTAAAAATTATCCGATGAATAACTAGTGAAAATACTGTGAATTTTTTACTGGAATTTCTCTAATATCGTTCATAATTCACCATCATAGGCTAAAAAATTTCTCAGAAACCACAACCACATAACATGTCGAGTTTGTAAACAGCTTTTTGAAAATCCATATTGATAATTATATCGTTCTTTGAACCAGAAATATTTGTCAATACTCTTTGTTGTATCAATGACATAAATAGGTACTATTCGCTAAAAAATTCTTGTAGGATTGTAATACATTTCCTTATTATTTCCAGTAAACTTTCTTCTAATCTTGGATACATCTGATACATGATTCTGGAAAAGACCTCCTGAAATGTTTAAAGTTTTGCTAATTCATTCTGGATAATAAGAAACGTTCAATTTTACTCTGATATTTTTTAACATCCAAAAAACTATCAAACTTTTAGGATTTTTTTTTCTTGATTATTCTGTCTAACTGTTTGAAAAACCAATGTTAAAACGAACTTGGGATTGAAACGATATCTTCTATAAAAATATTTGTATTATCGACACGAATAAGTTGTTCCGGAAATACCTTTTTGTTCAATACATTGCCAATCTAGAAAAGTAAACATAATGTTTTGACTTTTTGTAAATTTAATCAATAAACCTAATTTTACTCGGGGCTTTTATAATCATATCATTGGAACTCTAACTAAAAAAATCTGTAATTGTTATTTTTCCATCAACAGGCATAACATTTCCAGTTGCAAGTCTTCAGATCCACATTCATCGTCTGCTGCTTCTTATAAAACTTAGATAAATTCATCCTTTATAGATCTGGAATAGTAACATTTTCAAACAAATCCTAATCCAAAATGAGATAAATTTCCAGCTGCTTCAAAAACACCAAATTTAAAATCTGATTCAAAGCCATTAGAAGTTTGAGAAAATCACATCACTTTTTGAATACGAAATAGTTCCTTTAATTGTGCTTAATTGGCCACAGTTTTTCGACTTCTTCTATCAATTTATTGTGTTTTTCTTACTTCCAATCTTAGAAAAATAAAAACGGTATAAAATTATCGATTAATCTAACATTATCCGTTCCAAGATTATGCTTGACCATCTTGTTTTGTGTTAAAGTTCCAGAATTATAAAACTGGAAGTTAGACGAGCAAAAGTTTTCTCCAAAATCCAATATTTAAACTCAGTTCTTTTATTCGGTTTTTCAAATGTTGTTTTACTAATTGGATAGAAATTTTTAAACTCCGCCCTGTCAATATCACTAGCCATATTTTCGTTAGTCCGCAATTCATTAAGAGAAAATTTAAGAAATTTTTATACATCATGTATAAGAAAGATATCATTTTTTATTCGATCTAATGTACTGTTTTTATAAGAAGAAGATATAAATTTTAGTTTAAAATAATTAAAAAGATTAGAGTCAGTTTTAATGATCTACTTAGTCATATTCAGGATTCTCTTCCTTAAAAATTTTGCGATCTCCGGGTCACATTTTTCAATAAAGAATTTGCACAGGATCGTAACCGCTATCTATAATATTTGTTCCAATCAACTGAATCTTTATTTTTCATCCAAAAACTTTATTACTCAAAGTGTTTGATAGAGACAAAGAACAGACATATGATCTTTTAATTGATTAATGTATATTTTCTTGAATGAACTCTGGATGACTAAAGTTTGATAGTTTACAGCAATGTTATACCAATTCAATTTGTTTACGTCATAATCTCATCATATCTTCGGATAATTCATATTTTTGAAGAAATGTTCATCCCCTCAATGTTCTTTTTATTTCAAAATCTCTTTCGTGTATGCATTATAAAAAGATCGAAAGCACTGTTAAATGTCCCGCTCATCTCTATTTATTAAGAAAAAATTTCAAAATCAAAGTTTTTTATAAATTGGCCTCTATTTTTTGAGTTACATTCAGCACAATTTTCCTAGATATTCCCTTAAACTCCATTGATGTTTGACATAGTATTTTATATCATTATGTATTGCAGTTTTTTGCCTATACACCCTCACACACATATATGAGACGCCATTTATCTTAGGGAAAATTTATCGTGCTAAAAACCCTCACGCGAATACCTATTTCAGTAAGGATCTTCCTCCATATTATTAAGTTTTTTTTTCTAATTTGTTTGAAATTTGACGAGCATAATGATGAATCATTGTACTTCAACAAATTTATGACCCATATTCTCGAAAAGTTTTTCGTAGCATCTAAACTAAAACTTATACAAAAGACTCTTTAAATTTAGTAAGTTTTTTCATTAAATTTTCACCAACATCGTTCCTACTGTATCTTCTATTTCTGGCTTCTAACTTTCATAGACTTCTGTTGTAAAATCTTTAACATGCTGTTTATGATTCTCATAATTTTGTTTTAGTTCATTTAAAACATTTTAATAGGATCTTCTAATTGAATCATTACAACAACATCAAATGGATTAATTCCTTTACTAACACCGCTAATTCTTTTTCCTTTAAAATCTAAGGCATTTTTAACATTCGGATCATGTAAATCAACAATATCGATGTTTTCTGATAATTTTAGAGGTTTTAAAATTTGTTCTTTAACAACAACATCATGTTTGTCAATACCAGGTCGAACACCGACAATTCTTTTTTTATTAGCCAAACTAACATAATTCTTTTCAACTTTGATCGCTTCAGTAATTTTATCAGCTTTTTCGATATGAGACATTAAATTGGTAAATTAATTTTTTTACACCATCATCAACTTCTTTTTCCAATGTTTTTATTTTATCAGCAACTTCATTTGAACTCATGAAATTTGCAAGTTTGTTATCATATTCTGCTTTAAAATCTTCAATCTCGACAGCAAACATATCTGAATCTGGAAGGTTTTTGTAATAAATTTTCTAACTTGTTATCAAACTCATTTTCTCAAACTATCAAAATTCAAACTATTATCCTACATTTTGAATAATTTGTGTTCCAAATACGTCAAAAATATTTTGTGAATCCATATTTATTAAGTAATAATTTTGTTAACAACTTCTTTTAAAATCTTTACCATTACTCAGTTTCATTCAAACACAAAAACACATAAATGACCACAAATTGGGGGATCTTTATAGTCTTGAATCTGAGAATCATTGTAGTAGACGCTTGATTTTTTTCAAATATTTGAATCAATTCTATAGGTGGTTTTGTCCTCAATTCTTCCATACGAATCAAAATAACATGCAATTCTTATCATTTTTATAATAACAAATCCAATGCGTTTTCCACTTCCCATAATCGAGTCTAAATTCACAATTCCACATTCAAATTTCTTAACTTTTTCAGGTAATGTATCTCTCATGAAGATTCCTCTAAAATGTTTAAATATTTTTTGCAGATTTCTTCCAATTCCCCGAATGTTAAAGGGTTTTAAAATTTTTTTTTTTTCAATGTTTGATTTCACGTAATTCCAAAGTTTTTTCATCTAATCCAGATCCTGTAACATCTTCCAACTCTTTATCTAACCAATTTAAAATGTTTCGAACAATAGGAATCACATCCTTTTTTAACGATTGGAGCAGCTTTTAAGCGAACATAAGGAACAACATTTTTAACAAACTGGAATATTTTCCTCCAAAAATCTAATAAATCTTTCAAAAGTCCACCATTTTTTAAGTTCTTTCAACTGATTATAAGAAAATTCTATTCTGGTTCCTTTATTGTTTTTCTTATGTTTTTTCGAGTTTATTGTATTGTCTATTTGTTAAAAATATCTTATCTTCGCCATTTTTTAGTTGATCTATTTTTAAATTGAATACTAAACGGGTATTTTCTTCTTAAGAAGCGGATTTTATTTTTTTCTTTCTGATTTTTTGCTGAAGTTTACGTTCACCTCCATTTATATAGTTAAAATTTCAAGTTCTCTTCCGATTCCCATTCCTAGTTTTCTCTTCAAAAAACATTGCTCCAGCTGTTGGAAGCGCAACAAAATCTTTCACCTAAACTAGCATCTTTTGATAAAAATCTATCCATTGCCTTATCTTGCAAAACTTTATCTGCGATATGTCTGGAATTTGTGTCTCTATGTTTTGCATAAAAAATTATCGTGTTCCATAGCAGCTTGATCTAATTTATTTATACCAGGATCTCCTCTTTTTAGTCTTTTTTCGAGTTTTGTGCCAGGCCCCAGATACTGATAAGTTGGTACGTGTAATTCAAAAGGTAAAATTGTTGATAAAATCATTCAAAAGTCCACTACCCTCAATCATAGATGAACTTATTGCCGGCAAAAACTCGTTTTAAATATTTAATTCCATCAGGTTTTTTTAATCATTTCATCAAGTTTGTTCGAAATAAAATCTTTAATCGCTTTCTTTTCGTTCAAAAAATTTGTTGTTTCCAGCCTTCTCTTGAGCATAAATATAATTAATAATTCCATCGAGTTTTGTCAAATCGTCGATATATCTGTACTCAATCTTATTATCACTGTATTTTTCTCACACCTGATCCTTCGATTCGTTTTTCCCAAATTGGTTTAATCAAATTGAGGATATTTTTTACCTTTACTTGACTTTGGTTTTCTTAGTTGATGGATCATTATTTTTTGTAAATTGAATCAGATTTCCATAAAATTTCAGTATACTTTTTCAAGTCTTCTTCAGAATATAAACCGTCTTTTGGAACATCAGTGCCTGTTAATAAATCTCCATAAAACCTTGAGTTCCTTCATATGTTTTTTTCATTAATAATGATATCATTATGCTCAAAATTCACGGGCAAATTTCCAATCATAAAACTTTTCTTTTTTCTGTCCCAATACAAACCAAATTTATCATCCTTTGCTCTAGGAAGAAATTTTTTACCAATTTCACCAATTATTATATCCGTTGTTCCAGGACTTATTGGTTCAACTATGGTAGATGTCTTCAATGATTCGAGGTCTAAATGGTGTTTGAAGATGGTAATTTTGGCAATTCAAACTCAGATTCTGGTATCGAAATATCAGCAAAATTGTCGTACAACTGGAACCAAATTCATCAAATTTTGATTATCGCTTAAAACATTTTCAATTTTGCCCTCAACATTTTTTTATTGCAGATGTTACAGGTTGATTAATTTTTTGAATAAATTCTTGTTCTTTTTTCATCAATTCGAATCTGTTCTTTTAAATTCTTTGATTAATTTCTTTTCTATTTGATCAAGTTTTTTTGCTTCTTCTGAAGTTACGTTTCGCCATTTATTTAGGAAAATTTTGAAACGTAAACGTGGAACGTGGAAACGTGAACACGAAAACGTGAACACGGAACGTAAAACGTGAACGTGGAAACGTGAAAACACGAACGTGGAACGTAAAACATGAACGTGAAACGTAAACACGAACGTGAAACATGAAACGTGAAACGTAAAACGTGAAAACATGAACGTGAACGTGGAACGTGAACGTGGAACGTAAAAACGAGAACACGAAACGTAAACGTGAACGTAAAAACATGAAAACAACTAGATTATCACACGTTTATATTGGAAAATTTATTCAAATATTTGCCATTTTTAGGCTTCAAAGTTAGATTAATAGTTAAAAATCCGTAGTCTTCTTTCCAAATTTTATCACATAACTCAATAAAGTGGTTAAAAACTCATATCAGATCCCACATAATTGTTGTAAATCTTTCTCGAATAGTGATCGTCTTGCTTAAAAACACACAACATATTCAAATTATTTCTAATAACTTGTTTATCAACCTTTTGAATAGCATTGAGAAAGATAGATACAAGAGATATTTTTTGTGACGAAGGACATTACGAAATATTCCTTAATAACGTCCTGATTTTCCAAAATACAATCATCAAAAACGATTAAAGAATTGGGTTTACATTCGGCTTAACGGAACTATGTCCTCAGAAGCATTATAAAAATGTGATATTTTTTTAGTTTAAGTTTTTCCTCAATATTTTCAAATCTTTCTTGTAATTTTTATATAGGCGTCTTGTTCTAAAGATTTACTAAAAACATACAAATTGGAATAAGGAATCAACCTATTGTAGATACAAATTCAATAATAAAGTTGTTGTTTTTCCACATCCACTTGAACCAACAATTAACAATCTGATTGGTTGATCTTTCTTAATTTTTCTTCAAACGTTTGAAGTTTTATCTGATCTTTTTGCTTTAAAAATTTCTCCATTTAAATAGAAGATTTTCATCTTGAAGCAACGCTTGCGAAAATGAAGCTGTTCAAGTTGACTTCAGAAAGCTCTAAAATTAGTTTTAAACTTGGAACATCCTATACACTTAGAGGAAGAATCAAATTATTTTATCGGTTTAAGCGGTTTTTATTCTGACAATTTTGTAATAAATATTAGTGAAAGTTCTCCTTATTGTATAGGATTTAGTGAGAAGAACATAACAAAAATATTATGGTTTAAACAAAGGATATTATACTTTCGATCAAATTAAAAATTCCCTTAAAAATTATCTGAAAACATTCAAACAATCAGATAAATTCTTTAAACTTTGACGAAAACAAGTTTGAAATGCAAAAAAATAATCTCTTCTAATTAAAATTTCAAATAAAATCACCAGTAAGAATAATGTTTTCAGCAATTATTGTAGATTTATTAGGGTTTGTTCAAGAAACTATTGAGCCAAATCAGGTATATTTAGGAAATAAAACGCCAAAATTTAGACCGTTCGATGTAATTGAAGTGCACTGCAAATCTCGTTGAACCTAGTTTTGAAAATAATACCGAACATTTACACAAAGAATCTTGAAATTTTGTACACTTTTTTCCCAAATGTTGCTTATGGATCGAAAATCAGTGAAAAAACCGAATGAAATCGATTATATTCCAATTAGAAAAAATATTAAAAGAATTCAAAAAATCGTTTCTAACTATACAAGACTCTGAAGGGAAATTTATTAAATAATGAGAGTAAAACTACAATTTACTTAAGATTGTTGAAGCAACGGACATGAATCAAGGGGGTCTATTGAATAGACTACCTTTAAACTTTCAAGAAAAGACTAGAAGATATACATTTTCAAGGGTATCGAATCGCGACTCTTACAAAAATTACATCCAGACACTATTTTCGACCTTTAAACTCAAAATATTAATTGCTTGTTAAATTTTTTCTATCTAAATGGAGTCAGTCATAGATCTAAGAAATAATCAACTAAAAATTCAATAATAAAGAAATTTTAACAATTGTTGACGAAAATAATGAATTTTGGTTTAAGGCTAAAGATGTTGCAGAAATATTGGAATATAACAATACAGAAAAAGCGATTAGAAATAATTGTCGATGAAGGTGACAAATCTCAATACTTTTATCTAAAAGATAAGGTAGCCCTCGAGGGCCACCTCGCAAATATTCACAAAGATACTATTTTCATTAATGAATCAGGACTTTATTCGTTAATTTTAAGATCTCATAAAATAGAAGCAAAAAGCTTTCAACAATGGGTTTACGAGAGATGTTTTACCAAGCATTCGTAAATTTGGTGTGTACAAACTTGAAAACAAGATTAAATATTTAGAGGACAAAGTTAAGCACTTGCAAATTAAAGATGAAATCAAAACGGAAATAATTGCAAAACAAAGTGTAAAAATTGACTTAATGAAACCAGAATCTTGTTTGTAAAGATTTTGATAAGAAAAAACACCATGTTTTTTGTGTTAATTAAGAAAGAATCACATGTGGGAATGGCCTTATTACGTTATCAGAGCTCAAAAAGAGAGAAATACCGAAAAGATTGAAAGAACTTGAAATTGATTACCCAGAAATGGAAAATTTTATTAAAGACATGGAGATCCAAATAGTATAAATCTCTACAACCAAATGAAAGAATCTTTGAATATTTTATACAACGGAAATCATTTTACTACAAATATGGCAGAATCTCGACTGATTTATAGGAATATCTAAATTACACGATGAAAATGTTTCTAAATTTTACTAAAAACTCTCGATTTATTATATTTTGTTTGTAAATGTTTAGCATAACTAGGTAACCATTGTAGAATTCTTTTTTCATATTCACAAGGCATTTCGTTTTTTATAACTTTCGCTGAAAAATTTTTTTTAGCACAATCTTTGCAAAAAGCATCTTTTCTATCTTTACTATACTGCCAGTTATTAAATTCAGAAATATTTTTAATTTCTTTACAAAAGTAACACTTTTTCTCTTCTAAAGTTAATTTGTTCATTTTATCATATAATTCCTTACAATAACAGTCTTTTCTATTCTCTTCTTGGACACTTTGTACATTTCTTTTGAGACTCCATTTATATAGAACAAATTATTACACGATGAAAATGTTAAACTCTTGAATTATGATATTTTGTTTTGTAAATGTTTTTGATAATTATTTAACCATTTTATAGTTCTTCCACATTCACATTGAGTATCTTCATAATATAATCTATGGTGATTCTTCTTTACACAATCTTTACAATATGAGTCTTTCTTATCTCTACTATAGTGATCACTATTAAACTCTGAAATTTTTTTAGTTTCTTTACATTTAAGACATTCTTTCTCTTCCAAAGTTAATTTTTCTATTTTATCATACAGCTCTTTATGATACTTCCTATAACAATCTTTACAATTATAAATAATTCCATCTTTTCTACTCTTATCTTTATAAAATTCTTCAAAACCGTTTAATTCTTTGCACATTGAACATTTCTTTTGGGCCTCCATTTATATAGAAAAAGTCTTTGACTTTCTCCAATTCATATTCATAAAACTTTCCGGTTATTTCTTCATTATTTAAATCTTTTATACTATAAGTTACAGGATCTGTGTTATTAATTTGATAAATCACAAAGATTTCTCTTGACCAATTGTTCTTATATTTGTTCGAAAAATGTTTGTTTTTTACTAACAATTCTTACATGATCATTGACTTTAAATTTAGTTTTCGTGTTGTGAATTTCTGGTGGAACATACTTAAAAAACCGGACTCTAATAACTCTTTTTCTGCATCTTTATCTACGTCTTTTAGGCTTCATTTTGATTGTGCTATGAACAGTATCGTTATATTTCTTTACGATTTTTTGAAGAATATCGATCCATTTTTTAAAGTTTTTATTAATCTCAAAAATTACTTTCATTCTCTCATTTTTGAGTTCTGTTATATCTCTCTACAATACTTGATTTCTCTTCGTTTTCAGTATGATTAAATCTTAATGTTGTATTTTCTCAAAACATCGTTTAAATTCTTTATTTTTAAACTCTAAACCCTTATCTGTATGAAGTAAGTTTGGAGGTTTTGTGATTGATCCTTATGGCATCTTTTACTATATCTTCGAAAGCTTTTGAAATATCCTTGCCGTTTTTTTTCTTTTGATAGCTCTTGACCAAGCATATTTTGAGAAAGTATCAATAACATTTAACATATACTTAAATCCATCATTTTGATCTGAATAGTTAGACATTATAACTAAATCTGCTGCCATAAATCGTCAATTCCTAATGTTATAATTTTTCTCTTTTTAAACTTTTTTCGTACCGGTGCATGAATTTCTCTAGCTTCAATCTCGATTTCTTCCTTATTCTTAGATTCTTTCTTTACTTGTTTTTTCATTTGGATTCTTTATAAATTTACTCTTATTTGTCTTACATTTTGAACATTTTGCTGCAATTCTATACAACCCGTTTTGAGTTTGAACGATTTTAGAATCTATATTTTTCGTTTTTTTCTTGCATTTGTGGCAGTGAATCAAATCATCTTCCATTTACATGTCAAAGTTTCCAAGTTTATTTAACTCATCTAATATATCAGATTTTGCTTCATTTTTATAGCCATAAGGTACTGTATCGATCTTATTTTCTAGAACGATTCTCTTATCATCTTTAGCGTTCAGTGCCAGCTTGTTTATGGTAAACTGTGTACAATTCATGTTTATAGCTTTTTATTACAGTCATCTCCCTAAATTCTTCTTTATCTTCGAACAAACATCTCTTCAAGTTTTCGATATTTATTGTTTTATTTACAACGCTTCTCTTAATTCCTTTACACCTAACTGGATTTTTGTCTAGATATTTGTACGAGTACATCTTTGATCTTAAACCACAAAATTCTTCTAATATCTCGCCGTTCAATTCGTCTTTGAATTTCCCTATTACCTTCTTATTTTTAGTAGTGAAACATTCATGATCTTTTGGATAATCGCTCGTATCAAAGTCCTCTATATTTTTCTTTAATAATTTTTAAAAAGGATCTCGTTTCAAATTCTAGGAAATAACTGTCTGTATCCATGTAACACAGATTCAAATCTGGATCAAACTTCTTTAATTTGTTGTAATAAAACTCGTACATTAAGCAATTTTGAAAGGTCGAGAACTGAAAATCCTATGTAAATCGGTTTTGTTAAATTTAACCTTTTGTTTGTACATGTGACTCGCTATACAGTTGTCGTCAAAGATATTGAAACATTTGAAATTCGTTTTTCTTAGCTTGTTTCATTGAAAATTCTTCGTTTCCTAGTTTAATATCACATCTATTTCTTACATTTTCCATCGATTTTCCAAAAACCGAGTTGTTCATACAGCTTAATAAAAGTCCTTTTCAAAGTCGCTTGTAGCTTTGGTTCTCATGTTTGTGTTAAAATCAATGTATTCTTTCATAAAAGGCTTCTGATCGAATGCAATAACTCTATTCACATGTTTCAAAATCATACCTTGTTCCAAATAGAACTTCAAATTTCTCGAATGAACAACGTATTCAGTTTTATCCAGTAGAGTTGTGCAAAGTTTGTTTTTAAAATGTTCTGGAGCAAGAGGTAAATCCTTGTGATGTTCGTGTAAATTCGTTGGATATCCAAGATCAACTTCGAGAATATAGCCATAATCTTCGTCGCCAGTGAGTTCTAAAAATTGTTTCTTGCCATTCTGCTGTTGTATACGTTTTAGGATCCATCCACTTGATTTCGTTATATGGTAAATTTTGCATAAGACCATACCCATAAAGGTTATTAGCATCAACGTATAACAAATAGTTTTCGGGCTTTGTCTTATCAAAATCTTTTAAATATTTGTTATTTGCTTTCACATATCGTTTAATACACTGAGAAATGCCCCCGCGAATGCCTTTTTCAATCATCAAATACATATTATAATCGTTAATTAGCTGAAGCTCAATTTTCGTTAATTTTAACCATTGCGTCCCATGCGAGACTGGGAGCTGTTAGATAGTGTGCCGGATCGAGTTTATAGCAATTCAAACAAATATTCCTAAAATTTTCAAAGATATCAGCGAGCAATAGAACATCTTGGATATTGTAACAAATCAGAGTAATTTCCAAGATTTTTCTCTTTTAATTTGTGTCCAAACATTTAAGTAGTGTTGAAAATCTTTCTCAGATATGCTCTCATCTGTCAAGAGTGAATAGAAATCTTGAATTTTCAGCTCTTCTTTGTAATCAAGTTTTTCAATACTATCGATAAATTCATAGGGAAATATTCCTTTTCCAGATAGAATTTTAAAGATTTCTTCTTCGTCATTTGGCTGTCTTTCTATTATCTCATTCAGTCCATCTTGTATAATAATGGATTTGTATGTTTGAAGTCTTCTCTCTTTAGATTTTTAGCTAACTTTTCTATAGACGAGGCCATGAAATCTGAACGTGTCTACAACGAAAAACTTGAATGAATTTTTCTTGGCTTATCACCTTTCGAAATTCTTAGCCATATCCAGAATTTACAGAATAATTTATATTATTTTTCATCGGTGTTTGCAATCAATATTCAACATTTCCATATATTGTTTTAAGCCAATTCTCTTTATGTACAAATGCGTATCGTAATTTAGGACATTAGATTGTGACAGAAAAACGGGAATATTCTGAGGAAAATTTCAAATTCAGATTTACAAATTCTATGAGCTGCCACCTCGAAATGTTTCCAGTTCAAATGACCAGTGATTCTCTGCATTTTTTTTCAGAATGCATCATAAGCAGAACTTCCAAATTATCTTGGTTAAAAACCCTATACAGTTTTTTTCAGTGTCTTGATACGAATATTTTCATTCACAAATGTGGCAAAGATTTTGGAATTTTGATACGAAATTTCTTTCTTCCGTCAGTCAATTTCACATGGGCTTCAGGTTGCTTTTGAATTCATATTTTTTTAGCTATGTTTACTTCGATAATTTATTTGAGCTCTTCAAACCAATTTTTGTAGGAACGTGTCGGGCAAACTCTTCTTCCATTTTTTGCTCGATAATCATATCGGCTTTTGTACATAACGATTGGTCACATGTCAGACACTAAAATATAGAGGTAAAACCATAAGGAAAATATTGCTTCCTGAATCTTGGTTTGATGAGTCGACTTTTGCGGATTGTTTTTTGCATGTCGGAATTTTTTCTAATATGCTCTCCAAGTCCATTATACATAAATAAAAAAAACTACGTACGGATGGTTTTAAATTTCTTTTGATAAGAATTTAGTAACAATTTAGTTGTTTTGACCTCGGAAATGGCATTTAAATTGGCTTACAAACTTTCATGATTTTTTTTTACAAAGTTTCTAAATGTCTGTCTGTTAAATCTCCAGGATTTGTAGAAATGGCTTTAAACATCTTCTGCATAGAAATTTTTTATTTTTACACTTAGATAACTGAGAGGAAATACGAGCTTATTTTAAATCTGTTATCAAAACATAATGAGATTTTGGTCCATCTTGTTTAACATACCAATAAAATCGATTTCTAACTCCGGCATCATAGAATTTCTTGAAATTATGTAACGGTGAACAATATTGGTTAAGGTTTTTTCATCCAAAACTATAGACATTTACAGACATTTTTCAGGATAATTATACTTTGCTTTAATACTGGCTTCGTTTTTCAAATAAATTGTATATCTTTTAAGGACATTGGTATACTCGAAACCTGAAAAAATATCTCGTCAATTTACAAATTTCTTGTATTGCTTTTGCTCTGTCAGCAGTTCGTTTTTCAGGTTTTTCAATAGCGGCATCGGAGTAGAATAAACTAAAACAGAAATCATCTTCTATTTCTTGATATATTTACACAAGCATTTCTTATTCTTTGATTTTCTTTGGCAAATCGATATATGATCCTGCGTTTCATTATTTCGTGTTTATTAAGGCTCAAAAACTAAAGTTGTTTGCAGCTTTTAAAATGTACCATTCCCCAGAACCCTTATTTGGATGATTTGTCTGTTCTCGATGTGTTTAATTTATTTCATAATTTGCTTAGTAATAAAGTCGTTTACATCAAAGATCTCGTCTATGTTTTATAGTAAAGTAAACATTGGAACAAGTTTGTGTTTCACACCGTTTACTAAAGTTCGTTTCGTTATTCGCATTCTAAAAGAGAGATATCCTTTACTATATTTTCACAGTTTCCTTGAAATTTTTCGAATTAAACTTTTTAATTTCTGGGCGCAAAAATAGAAAGATATTTGTAAATTGACATGACAATTGTCGTTTTCAAATTTGTTAAAAACTGTTATGCTTAAATAGTACCCATGTATTGAGGATTACAAACTTCTACATCAATGGATATTTTCAGGGTTTTTTTCTCATTAAGAGTTTTTGTTTCAATTTCTATCGATCATTTCAGACTTAGTTTTTATCGTGTATTGTTTCAATGGACAATTTTCTCAGCGATTGATTGAATTTTTTCATCTTTAAATTAGATTGAGATCTCTTTTTACCTTTTAGCCTTAAAATTTTTCTTTAGTTCACTGCAATATTTTCTATATTGTACATCTTCTCGTGACCATCGATTTGATTCTCTTTTAGCCCAAAACGTCCCTCAAATAATTCTAGTTCTTTATTATAAATTTTCTTTGTTCATTCAAATTGATTTTGTCGACTTATAATGTCGGGTATAAATGATGTTCGAAAAACATCTTTTTTGCAAGTTATCGGGCAGGATATCTTTTTCCTCTCCATTTTAAAATAGGGAAAATTTTGAAATCTGCCAAGTTTTTAATAGATTTTAGTAAAAATATCTTTTTATTAAGCTGAAAAATAGCAATAATTCAGTAGATTTCTAAGGAATTTTTTATCAATAATTTGATTAAAAAGTCAGCACAATTTATGGGTTGGAAACAAGCCTTTGAGTCTTACTATTTTAAAAGAAGAAAAGAATTTGTTTAACTTAACACTTTGAAAAGTACAGAATTTTTTACTAAAAATTTGATACAAATCAGCACAATTCTATGGGTTAAACAGCCTTTTGAATTTCCATTCTATTTATATAGTACAAAATTTTTATTTAGAGATTTTTTAAATTTCAATTTTTGTTAGGTGATGTTTTCGAGAAATATCGTTCAAATCATTATCAACTTTAAAGCTAAAAAATTCGCAATAATTAGAGAAATTCAGTTAGATCTTTCAGGATTTTTCAAAACAAAACCTCGAGATATATTATTGCACCTTAAGAGCTGTGGTTTGGACCCTAAAAACGTGTTTTTTAGGGTCAAAAACCCCGGTTTTTTTGTGTATTTTGGAAGTTATAGTGTTTGATTTTTCACCTTCAAAAGTGTTAGATAGTATTAATCTTTTTTCTATGTAAATGGCACGTGGGGGGGGGGGGGGGGGTGTTGGGGGGACAAGAGTTTGAAATTAAAGGTTTGGTGATATTAACATTCAAAGAATTACAAGGAAAATTAATAGAATTAGAAGAAAATAAGAAATACATAACAATTGTGACAATTTGGAGGATAAATGAAAGATAGATATTCGGGTTTACAATAAATTGGCCGATTTGGAAGATACTGTAAAGTACACTTGCCAAACAAGAATTTTTGGACTGTTATTGTGATGAAAAAAAGATTAAAGAGAATTCAAACAAAAATGAAAGAATTTAACCACTTGGTTTGTTACTGGAAAGAAGACTATTAAAAGATAAAGACTGTGTTACCAATTAACTTC